>NC_053025.1:521472547-521642441 GCF_003073215.2 Triticum urartu
ATTGATTGGAAAGAATAACTTTGAGGTGGTTTCATACCCTACCATAATCTCTTCGTTCGTTCTCCGCTATTAGTGACTTTGGAGTGACTCTTTGTTGCATGTTGAGGGATAGTTATGTGATCCAATTATGTTAGTATTGTTGAGAGGACTTACACTAGTGAAAGTATGAACCCTAGGCCTTGTTTCCTAGCATTGCAATACCGTTTACGCTCACTTTTATCATTAGTTACCTTGCTGTTTTTATTATTTCAGATTACAAATACCTTTATCTACCATCCATATACCACTTGTATCACCATCTCTTCGCCGAACTAGTGCACCTATACAATTTACCATTGTATTGGGTGTGTTGGGGACACAAGAGACTCTTTTTTATTTGGTTGCAGGGTTGCTTGAGAGAGACCATCTTCATCCTACGCCTCCTATGGATTGATAAACCTTAGTTCATCCACTTGAGGGAAATTTGCTACTGTCCTACAAACCTCTGCACTTGGAGGCCCAACAACGTCTACAAGAAGAAGGTTGTGTAGTAGACATCAAGCTCTTTTCTGGCGCCGTTGCCGGGGAGGTGAGTTCTTGAAGGTATATCTTTAGATCTTGCAACGAGTCTTTTAGTTTCTTGTTTTATCACTAGTTTAGTTCATAAAAGAAAATTACAAAAAAAATGCAATTGAGTTTGTCTCATACGCTTCACCTTTTTAATATCTTTCGTGAGTATGATGGAAAGGATAATTGTGCTCAAGTGCTAGAATAAGAAATCTATAAAATGTTTGGCACTAAATATTTGAATGATGAGCATGATTGCAATGTTGTTAGTATGAATTCCTTGAATATCCATGATGCTAATGATATGCAAAGCCACAAGCTTGGGGAAGCTATGTTTGATGAAGATGATATTTTTTTGTTCCCCAAGTTTTGATTAGCAAATTTATTATGATTAAATCATGCCTCCTATTTATGATGATTATGTTGAAGAAAGTGGTTTCGGAGAGGTCATGACTTTATTTTATGATGAATCCACTATTCCGGAAGAGGTTCCAATTGATTATGAGAACAAAGTTGCTATCTATGATGATTATTATGATGACTTGTATGCTATTAAGAATAATGATATCCATGAAACTTGTCATCATGATTTTAGTTTTCAATTGGATTATGCCTCACATGATAATTATTTTGTTGAGTTTGCCCCCACTATTATTCATGAGAAGAACTTTGCTTGTGTGGAGAGTAATGAAATTTCTATGCTTGTAGATCATGAAAAGAATGCTTTATGTGATAGTTATATTGTTGAATTCATTCATGATTCTACTGAAAATTATTATGAGGGAGGAATATATGCTTGTAGGAATTGCAATAATATCAAGTTTCCTCTCTATGTGCTTAAAGTTTTGAAGTTATGCTTATTTTACCTTCCTATGCAAGTTGATTCTTGTTCCCACAAGTTGTTTGCCCACAAAATCCCTATGCATAGGAATCATGTTAGACTTAAATGTGCTAGTCATATTCTTCATGATGCTCTCTTTATGTTTCAATTCTTATCTTTTATGTGAGCATCATTGAAATCATCATGCCTAGCTAGGGGCGTTAAACGATAGCGCTTGTTGGGAGGCAACCCAATTTTATTTTAGTTCCTTGCTTTTTGTTCCTGTTTAGTAATAAATAATTCATCTATCCTCTGTTTAGATGTGTTTTTATGCTTTTAATTAGTGTTTGTGCCAAGTAGAACCTTTGGGAAGACTTGGGGAACGTCTTGTTGATCATGCTGTAAAAAACAGAAACTTTAGCGCTCACGAGAATTGCTGCCATTTTTATTTGGAGAGCGATATTTAGTTAATTCTTTTTGAAGATAATTAATAGATAAATTCCTCAGGTCCAGCAATTTATTTAAGAATTTTATGAGTTCCATAAGTATATGTTTGATCCAGATTACTACAAACTGTTCTGTTTTTGACATATTCTGTTTTTCATGTGTTGTTTACTTATTTTGATGAATCTATGGCTAGTAAAATAGTTTATAAACCATTGATAAGGTGGAATACAGTAGATATTACACCAATATGAATTTAGAATGAGTTAATTACAGTACCTTATGATGGTGATTTATTTTCTTATACTAACGGAGCTTACGAGTTTTCTGTTAAGTTTTGTGTTGTGAAGTTTTCAAGTTTTGGGTAAGGATTCGATGGACTATGGAATAAGGAGTGGCAAGAGCCTAAGCTTGGGGATGCCCAAGGCACCCCAAGGTAATATTCAAGGATAACCAAGCGTCTAATCTTGGGGATACCCCGGAAGGCATCCCCTCTTTCGTCTTCGTTCATCGGTAACTTTACTTGGAGCTATATTTTTATTCACCACATGATATGTGTTTTGCTTGGAGAGTCATTTTATTTTCTTTAGACTTGCTTGCTGTTTGAATAAAGTACCCGGATCTGAAATTATTAAATGAGAGAGTCTTCACATAGTTGCATAATTATTTGACTACTCATTGATCTTCACTTATATCTTTCGGAGTAGTTTGTCGTTTGCTCTAGTGCTGCACGTATATCTTTTAGAGCGTGGTGGTAGTTTTATTTTGAAGAAATAGATGAACTCTTATGATTCACTTATATTATTTTGAGAGTCTTAAATAGCATGGTAATTTGCTTAAAATCCTAATATGCTAGGTATTCAAGAATAATAAAATTATCTTATGAGTGTGTTGAATACTAAGAGAAGTTTGATACTTGATGATTGTTTTGAGATATGAGGATGATAATATTAGAGTCATGCTAGTTGCGTAGTTGTGAATTTGAGAAATACTTGTGTTGAAGTTTGTGATTCCCGTAGCATGCACATATGGTGAACCGTTATGTGATGAAGTCAGAGCATAATTTATTTATTGATTGTCTTCCTTATGAGTGGCGGTCGGGGACGAGCGATGGTCTTTTCCTACCAATCTACCCCCCTAGGAGCATGCGCGTAATACTTTGCTTTGATAACTTCTAGATTTTTGCAATAAGTATATGAGTTCTTTATGACTAATGTTGAGTCCATGGATTATACGCACTTTCCTTCCTTCCACCATTGCTATCCTCTCTAATACCGCGCACTTTTCGCCGGTATCATAAACCCACCATATACCTTCCTCAAAACAGCCACCATACCTACCTATTATGGCATTTCCATACCCATTCCGAGATATATTGCCATGCAACTTTCCACCGTTCCGTTTATTATGACACGCTTCATCATTGTCATATTGCTTTGCATGATCATGTAGTTGACATCGTATTTGTGGCAAAGCCACCATTCATAATTATTCATACATGTCACTCATGCATCATTGCACATCCCGGTACACTGCCGGAGGCATTCATATAGAGTCATATCTTGTCTTAAGTATTGAGTTGTAAATCTTGAGTCGTTAGAAAATAAAAGTGTGATGTTTATCATTATTAGAGCATTGTCCCAGTGAGGAAAGGATGATGGAGACTATGATTCCCCCACAAGTCGGGATGAGACTCCAGACGAAAAAAAAGAGGCCAAAGAAGCCCACATTAAAAAAAAGAAGAGGCCATAAAAAAAGAGAAGGCCCCCAAAAAATAAAAAAATGAGAGAAAAAGAGAGAAGGGGCAATGCTACTATCCTTTTACCACACTTGTGCTTCAAAGTAGCACCAAGATCTTCATGATAGAGAGTCTCCTATGTTGTCACTTTCATATACAAGTGGGAATCTTTCATTATAGAACTTGTCTTGTATATTCCAATGAAGGGCTTCCTCAAAATGCCCTAGGTCTTCGTGAGCAAGCGAGTTGGATGCACACCCACTAGTTTATTTTGTTGAGCTTTCATACACTTATAGCTCTAGTGCATCCGTTGCATGGCAATCCCTACTCACTCACATTAACATCAATCGGTGGGCATCTCCATAGCCCATTGATTAGCCTCGTTGATGTGAGACTTTCTCCCTTTTTGTCTTCTCCACAACTACCATTCTATTCCACCTATAGTGCTATGTCCATGGCTCACACTCATGTATTGTGTGAAGATTGAAAAAGTTTGAGAACATTAAAAGTATGAAACAATTGCTTGGCTTGTCATCGGGGTTGTGCATGATTTAAATATTTTGTGTGGTGAAGATGGAGCATAGCCAGACTATATGATTTTGTAGGGATAGCTTTCTTTGGCCATGTTATTTTGAGAAGACATGATTGCTTTGTTAGTATGCTCGAAGTATTATTATTTTTATGTCAAAATGAACTTTTGTCTTGAATCTTTCGGATCTGAATATTCATATCACAAGTAGGAAGAATTACATTGAAATTATGACAAGTAGCATTCCACATCAAAAATTATCTTTTTTATCATTTACCTACTCGAGGACGAGCAGGAATTAAGCTTGGGGATGCTTGATACGTCTCCAACATATCTATAATTTTTGATTGCTCCATGCTATATTATCTACTGTTTTGGGCAATATTGGGCTTTATTTTCCACTTTTATATTATTTTTGGGACTAACCTATTAACCGGAGGCCCAGCCCAGATTTGCTATTTTATGCCTATTTCAGTGTTTCGAAGAAATGGAATATCAAACGGAGTCGAAACGGAACGAAATCAACTGGAGAAGTTATTTTTGGAAGGAAACCTACCGGATAGACTTGGACCCTATGTCAGAAGATGAAGGAGGAGCTCACGAGGGTAGGGGGCGCGCCCACCCCTTGGGGCGCGCCCCCTGCCTCGTGGGGCCCCCGTAGCTCCTCCGACGTACCCCTTGCACCCATATATACCTACGTATTGTAAAACTTCCAAAACACACAATAGAGATTGAGCCTCCGTAGCCACCAAAAGCCAATCTAGACCCGTTCCAGCACCCTGCCGGAGGGGGCAATCCTTCTCCGGTGGCCATCTTCATCATCCCAGTGCTCTCCATGACGAGGAGGGAGTAGTTCTCCCTCGGGGCTGAGGGTATGTACCAGTAGCTATGTGTTTGATCTCTCTCTCTCTCGTGTTCTTGATTTGGCACGATCTTGATGTATCGCGAGCTTTGCTATTATAGTTGGATCCTATGTTTCTCCTCCCCCTCTTCTCTCTTGTAATGAATTGAGTTTCCCCTTTGAAGTAATCTTATCGGATTGAGTCTTTAAAGATTTGAGAACACTTGATGTATGTCTTGCCGTGGATATCTGTGGTGACAATGGGATATCACGTGATTCACTTGATGTATGTTTTGGTGATCAACTTGTGGGTTACTCCCATGAACCTATGCATAGGGGTTGGCACATGTTTTCATCATCATTCTCCGGTAGGAACTTTGGGGCACTCTTTGAGGTCCTTTGTGTTGGTTGAATAGATGAATTTGAGATTGTGTGATGCATATCGTATAATCATATCCACGGATACTTGAGGTGACATTGGAGTATCTAGGTGACATTAGGGTTTTGGTTGATTTGTGTCTTAAGGTGTTATTCTAGTATGAACTCTAGGGCTGTTTGTGACACTTATAGGAATAGCCCAACGGATTGATTGGAAAGAATAACTTTGAGGTGGTTTCATACCCTACCATAATCTTTTCGTTCGTTCTCCACTATTAGTGACTTTGGAGTGACTCTTTGTTGCATGTTGAGGGATAGTTATGTGATCCAATTATGTTAGTATTGTTGAGAGGATTTACACTAGTGAAAGTATGAACCCTAGGCCTTGTTTCCTAGCATTGCAATACCGTTTATGCTCACTTTTATCATTAGTTACCTTGCTTTTTTTATTATTTCAGATTACAAATACCTTTATCTACCATCCATATACCACTTGTATCACCATCTCTTCGCCGAACTAGTGCACCTATACAATTTACCATTGTATTGGGTGTGTTGGGGACACAAGAGATTCTTTGTTATTTGGTTGCAGGGTTGCTTGAGAGAGACCATCTTCATCCTACGCCTCCTACGGATTGATAAACCTTAGGTCATCCACTTGAGGGAAATTTGCTACTGTCCTACAAACCTCTGCACTTGGAGGCCCAACAACGTCTACAAGAAGAAGGTTGTGTAGTAGACATCACGAGGGCACCATCTTGTTCCGGAGGAGGCAGAGGCGCTCCGTGAGCCACATCGCCCGCAGCCGGGGGCGGGCGAGGCATCGAGAGGGATGGTGCAGGGGAGCCCCCCATGGCACTGACGAGCTCGGCGATGCGGTCCAACCAGACCTCGTAGTGGTCGTCAACCGGGCGGTAACATAGGAGCTCGCGTGCCATGAGCAGCGCGGCTTGCGCGTCCGTGGGGCGCGGCGAGCGTGAGATGATGAGCTGGCCGGAGTCAGCGACGGGGTGGCGGTGCGGCCGTCATGGCCCACGGAGGGGTGCAACGAAGAGGCTTGCTGCTCGTTTGTGCTACCTCTTGAGCACTGCGTTGGTTTTCGCTTGAAGAGGAAAGGGTGATGCAGCAAAGCAGTGTAAGTATTTCCCTCAGTTTTTGAGAACCAAGGTATCAATCCAGTAGGAGACCATGCGCAAGTCACCTCGTACCTACACAAACAAATAAGAACCTTGCAACCAACGCGATAAAGGGGTTGTCAATCCCTTCACGGCCACTTGCAAGAGTGAGATCTGGTAGAGATAATAATAATAAGATAAATATTTTTGGTATTTTTATGATATAGATTGAAAGTAAAGATTGCAAAATAAAATAGATTGGAAACTTGTATGATGGAGAATAGACCCGGGGGCCATAGGTTTCACTAGTGGCTTCTCTCAAGATAGCATAAGTAGTACAGTGGGTGAACAAATTACTGTCGAGAAATTGATAGAAAAGCGAATGATTATGAGAATACCTAGGTATGATCATGTATATAGGCATCATGTTCGTGACAAGATACTATTAATCCACACATCGACCGCTATCCAACATGGATCTAGAGTATTAAGTTCATAAGAACAGAGTAACGCCTTAAGCAATATGACATGATGTAGAGGGATAAACTCATGCAATATGATATAGACCCCATATTTTTATCCTCAATGGCAACAATACAATACGTGTCATTTCCCTTTCTGTCACTGGGATCGAGCACCGCAAGATTGAACCCAAAGCTAAGCACTTCTCCCATTGTAAGAAAGATCAATCTAGTAGCCCAAGCCAAACTGATAATTCGAAGAGACTTGCAAAGATAAACCAATCATACATAAAAGAATTCAGAGAAGATACAAATATTGTTCATAGATAGACTTGATCATAAACCCACAATTCATCGGATCTCGACAAACACACCGCAAAAGAAGATTACATCGAATAGATCTCCAAGATAATCGAGGAGAACTTTGTATTGAGATGCAAAGAGAGAGAGAAGAAGCCATCTAGCTACTAGCTATGGACCCGATGGTATGAAGTAAACTACTCACACATCATCGGAGGGGCCATGGAGTTGATGTAGAGGCCCTCCGTGATCAATGCCCCCTCCGGCGGAGCTCCGGAAAAGGCCCCAAGATGGGATCTCTTGGGTACAGAAGGTTGCGGCGGTGGAAATAGGGTTTCGTGGTGCTCCTGGATCTTTGCGGGGTATATGGATATATATATATATATATATATATAGGAGGAAGAAGTAGGTCAGTGGAGCAACGAGGGGCTCACGAGGGTGGAGGGCGCGCCTAGGGGGGTAGGCGCTCCCCCTGCCTCGTGGCCTCGTTGATTGTTTCTTGATGTCCACTCCAAGTCTCGTGGATCACGTTTGTTCCAAAAATAACGCTCCCGAAGGTTTCATTCCGTTTGGACTCCGTTTGATATTCCTTTTCTGCGAAACACTAAAATAGGCAAAAAACAGCAATTTGGGCTGGGCCTCCGGTTAACAGGTTAGTCCCAGAAATAATATAAAAGTGTAAAATAAAGCCCATTAACATCCAAAACAGATAATATAATAGCATGGAACAATCAAAAAGTATAGATACGTTGGAGACGTATCAGTTTGCCGCCGGGCCGGTGGCAGCGTTGGCAGCGGGTGACGGAGAACGACGGGGAGGTCCATCGACAAGGGTTGTCTGAGCGACGCGGGTGGCGAGGGCGGCCCGGCGCTTAGCGCGGACCTAACGAGCGTCGGCCATGAACTCGGTGGAGTGGCGAAGCGCGGATTGACGAAGAGGAAAGCTTAAGCGCACCCCTACCTGGCGCGCCAAATGTCGGATTTTGGGTTCTGGCAAAACCCTTGAGGTTCAAACACTGGGGTGCGCACAAAGATCTCTCTCCCTCCCTAGCTTGCACACTCCACGATCTCATGGCCTAGCTCGACGAATCCGAAGAACGAGAGACACAAGATTTATACTGGTTCGGGCCATCGTTGTGGTGTAATATCCTACTCCAGTGTGGTGTGGTGGATTGCCTCTCGGGCTGAGGATGAACAGTTACAAGGGAAGAACAGCCTCCTGAGGAGAGGTGTTCTTGTGTTTGGTGAGCTGGTGTGGTTGCCTTGGTGGCATGGGTCCAGTCCAAGATCCGATGCTGTGTCTTCCCCTTTCTATGGTGGTGGCTAGTCCTATTTATAAAGGCTCACTGTGACCTCCTTCCTGATGTCCTGCTGGTCTTGGTCTTGTTGCACCGATATGGAAAGCTTTTCCTAATGCCTCAGGACTCCCCGCCTGCGCTTGCCTCTTTAGCACCAAAGAGGAAACGAGGACACTGCACGTGCTAGCGCCCGCCTGGCTCCAGTCGTCATGGCTTGCGTCACACAAACCTCGCGAGGTGTCCCTTTCCTTGATCTCTCCGCCCCTCATCAGCCAGCCTGGTGAGGCCGCCCCTGAGGAGGTCTTGCATCATCTGCCTCGCGAGGCTTGGCCCCTCACGAGGGTCTTGAGTGTTTGCTGGTGAAGATGGGCCGTACAGGGCCGCTGGGGGAGCCACGCCACGGGCCGCAGTCAGGCAAGTCTGGGGACCCCCGTTCCCAGAACGCCGACAGAGGGGACTCAATCTTAGGAAGCAGTGTGATATATGCCCAATTGATGCCAGATAAATCCGTGTGCCCCTGGAAGAAGTCATCAAAGAATGACAAAATGTCATCTTTGAGAACTGAGGCGTACTTCTTATAAAACTCATCGGTGAATCCGTCCGGGTTGGGCCTTCTGTTATTCGGGGAGAGCTTGATAACACGAAGGATCTCCTCCTAGCTGAAGGGCTGGTCGAGAGGGGAGAGATCAACTGTGTCGACCTGAGAATATATGGCAGCAAGGTTGACCGCTAGTGGGCTATTCGGGCGGCTGCTGAAGATGTTCTGAAAAAAATTCGTTGCAATATCCAGCTTATTAGAACTGTTGAAATGCTCTATTCCATTGTGGACCAGCACACGAATCTTATTGTTTCTAGCATGGAAGTTAGCTGCTATGTGCAAAAAAGTGAGTTCTCATCCCCAAAAGTACACCAGTTGAGTTAAGCCCTTCTCTACCAGAACGCAGCTTGCCATCTGATTAGCGTCTTGAGTTTTGTAGTGGCATGCATACGAAGGACGAACTCTAAATCTGTGAGATTTCGTCTCTCCTCTATTGCATTCAAAATGTCAACGAGCAGCTTGTTGTTGTCAATAAGAAGCTGTAGGTTTCCTTTACTCTTAGCCCACTGCCTGATTTTTGCATGAAGCCGTCTAAACTTGAAATTCAGTCTGGATGCTGCCGACAAAATCTAACGGTGTCCGGCTTGCCAAGAGTACAACACAAGATGATCAATCTCAGGAATATGCAACTGCTACCTCATGAGCTTGCGTTGGTTTTTCCCTTGAAGAGGAAATGGTGATGCAACAAAGTAGAGTAAGTATTTCCCTTGATGACCCACAAGTATAGGGGATCTATCATAGTCCTTTCGATACGTAAGAGTGTCAAACCCAATGAGGAGCAGAAGGAAATGATAAGCGGTTTTCAGCAAGGTATTCTCTGCAAGTACTGAAATAAGTGGTAACAGATAGTTTTGTGATAAGATAGGTTGTAACGAGCAACAAGTAACAAAAGTAAGTAAAGTGCAGCAAGGTGGCCCAATCCTTTTGTAGCAAAGGACAAGCCGGAACAAACTCTTATAATAGGAAAAGCACCCCCGAGGACACATGGGAATATCGTCAAGCTAGTTTTCATCACGTTCATATGATTCACGTTCGATACTTTGATAATTTGATATGTGGGTGGACCGGTGCTTGGGTGTTGTTCTTACTTGAACAAGCATCCCACTTGTGATTAACCTCTATTGCAAGCATCCGCAACTACAACAAAAGTATTAAGGTAAACCTAACCATAGCATGAAACATATGGATCCAAATCAGCCCCTTACGAAGCAACACATAAACTAGGGTTTAAGCTTCTGTCACTCTAGCAACCCATCATGTACTTATTACTTCCCAATGCCTTCCTCTAGGCCCAAATAATGGTGAAGTGTTATGTAGTCGATGTTCACATAACACCACTAGAGGCTAGACAACATACATCTTATCAAAATATCAAACGAATACCAAATTCACATGACTACTCATAGCAAGACTTCTCCCTTGTCCTCAGGGACGAACGTAATCACTCACAAAGCATATTCATGTTCATAATCAGAGGGGTAATAATATGCATATAGGATCTGAACATATGATCTTCCACCAATTAAACCAACTAGCATCAACTACAAGGAGTAATCAACACTACTAGCAACCTACTAGCACCAATCCCGGGCTTTGAGACAATTGGATACAAGAGATGAACTAGGGTTTGGAGATGAGATGGTGCTAGTGAAGATGTTGATGGAGATTGCCCTCTCCCGGTGAGAGGAGCATTGGTGATGACGATGGTGATGATTTCCCCCTCCCGGAAGGAAGTTTTCCTGGCAGAACAGCTCTGCCGGAGCTCTAGATTGGATCCGCCAAGGTTCCGCCTCATGGCGG
Organism: Triticum urartu; assembly: GCF_003073215.2. NCBI lineage: Eukaryota > Viridiplantae > Streptophyta > Magnoliopsida > Poales > Poaceae > Triticum > Triticum urartu. Next base: position 521,483,416 of record NC_053025.1, read on the forward strand.
CGGAGTCTCGTCCCGAAAAGTTCCTTCCTATTTTTTCTCATCGAAAGACCTCATATAGGAGAAGATGGGCGTCGGAGAGCCACCAAGGGGCCCACGAGGTAGGGGGCGCGCCCTAGGGGGGGGGGCGGCCCCCACCCTCGTGAGCAGGGTGTAGGCCCCCTGGCCTTCATCTTTGGCGTGGATTTTTCTTTATTTATTTTAAGACGTTCCGTGGAGTTTCAGGACTTTTGTAGTTGCGCAGAATAGGTCTCTAATGTTTGCTCCTTTTCCAGACCAGAATTCCAGCTGTCGGCATTCTCCCTCCTTATGTAAACCTTGTAAAATAAGAGAGAATAGCCATAAGTATTGTGACATAAAGTGAAATAACAGTCCATAATGCGATAAATATCGATATAAAAGCATGATGCAAAATGGACGTATCAACTCCCCCAAGCTTAGACCTCGCTTGTCCTCAAGCGAAAAGCCGATAACAATAAATATGTCCTCATGTTTAAATGTAGAGGCGTCGATAAAAATAAAATACGGACATGAAGGCATCATGATTATTCTCATAACAGCAACATATATAGATTTTGTCATATGATTACTTATGTTCAAGTGATGATCTATTCACAATGCAAAAGCATAAATCATAAACCTTATTGGGCTCCAACAAACTGTAATCTCAGTCATTGAAGCAATTGCAATTTATCATAACATCGGAAAGAGTCTATGTCAGAGCTAAAAAGCAAGTCCACATACTCAACTATCATTTAGTCCTCCATAATTGCTAACACTCACGCGATACTTGTGGTTAAGGAGTTTTAATCGGACACAGAGAAAGATAGGGGCTTATAGTTTTGCCCCACAACCTTTTACCTCAAGGGTAATGCCAACAATAATGGTTCATGCTCCCGTACATCCAATTAGATATATATATATATATATATATATCATGTTCTTTCCAACATGCTGAGCTTGCCAAAGGATAAAATGAAAAAGGAAAGGTGAAGATCACCATGACTCTTGCATAAGGTAGAAGATAATAATAAAGGATAGGCCCTTCACAGAGGGAAGCAGAGGTTGCCATGCACTTTTATGGTTGGATATATAAAATCTCAATGCGAAAGAACGTCACTTTATATTGCCCCTTGTGATATGAACCTTTATTATGCAGTTCGTCGCTTTTATTACTTCCATATCACAAGATCGTATAAAGCTTATTTCTCCCACACCAATCAATCATACATATTTAGAGCAATTTTTATTGCTTTGCACCGATGACAACTTACTTGAAGGATCTTACTCAATCCATAGGTAGATATGGTGGACTCTCATGGCAAAACTGGTTTAAGGATATTTGGAGGCACAAGTAGTATTTCTACTTGGTGCTGAGAATTTGGCTAGCATGAGGGGGAAAGGCAAGCTCAACAAGTTAGAGGATCCATGAAAACATACTTTACCTCAGATATAAGAAAGACATAACTCATTACGTTGTCTTCCTTGTCCAACATCAACTCTTTAGCATGTCATATTTTAATGAGTGCTCCCAATCATAAAACATGTCAATGATAATATATCTATATGTGAAAACCTCTCTTTCCTTATTACTTCCTATTAATTGCAACAATGACCAAAGCTATGTCTGCCAACTCCCAACAACTTTTAATCATCATACTCTTTCTATGTGAAGTCATTACTCTCAATAAGATCAATATGAACTTTTTGTTTCTTTTTATTCTTTTTCTCTTTTCTTTTATTCACCCAAGATCATGGCAAAATAATCAAGCCCTTGACTCAACACTAATCTTTATTATATATAGCTCACGGACTCGATTAGAAAGAAAGATCATAAAGCAAAACTCAAAACTAGATCATGCCATAAACTTTATTCTACTAGATCAAGATACTACTAATAGGATCGAACTAAGAAAAACGGTAAAGATCGGAGTTGTGATTGTGATACGATACCGGGGCACTTCCCCCAAGCTTGGCAGTTGCCAAGGGGAGTGCCTATACCCATGTGATTATATCTCCTTTGTCGGTGAAGAAGGTGGTGGTGTTGTTGATGATGCGGGCTTGCCATCCATCTTCCAAGGCATAGGTTCACCATCATAGAAGGATGATCGAGTCTCCGGAATCCTCGAATCTGCAGCCAAACTCATTCTTTTGAATCTATATTTATACTCACAGTTTTGGTTTTGCAGGTCATAGATTTGGGCTTGGAGGTGCTCGATCTTCTCATATAGCTTGAAGATGGCCTCCTCGGTGTTCTTGGCATCCGGCTTGTAGTTGTTAGTGAACTCCGCGAGCATCGTGTGGCTAGCGTTGATTCCACGCTCCACCATCCCCTGGCACTTGAAAATTTGCTGCTCCATTGCTTCGAGCCTCATCTCCACGCTTCCGGTTCCCTTTGGTCCCTCAACATTGCGGATGTGCAACAACCCATCACGCATCTCAATGGATTGAGGGTGTCGCAGCACCTCCGCGAGGTAAGGGTTGATGACCTTCTCGAAGAACTTGTCCTTGGAAGCACTTGGGGACGTCATGATAATCTAGATCTGTCAGAAAAACAGCTCGAAACAAAGACATGAGATTTTTGCGTGATACGGGAGTCAAAACCCCCGGGAGATTATATAATGAATTTTTACCGACCAAAATACGTATCGTGCAAGAAAACGGAGTCCAGAAGGCACACGAGGTGCTCACGAGGTAGGGGGGCGCGCCCAGGGGGGTAGGGCAAGCCCACCACCCTCGTGGGGCCCTCGTGTCCTTCCCAGACTGCTACTTATTTTTCTATTTTTTCTAAATATTCCAAAACAGAGAAATATTGCCATAAAATTGTTTTGGAGTCGGTTTACTTACCGTACCACATACCTATTCCTTTTCGGGGTCTGAAACACTCCGGAAATTGTCCCTTATGTATTCCTCCGGTGTTACGGTTTCAATAATATTGGTTTCAACATTTATGGGATTACCTGAGATATAATGTTTAATTCTTTGACCATTTACCACCTTCGGATTTGTGCCCTCGAAGTTGTTGATTTTTATGGCACCGGAACGATAGACCTCTTCGATAACATAGGGGCCTTCCCATTTAGAGAGAAGTTTTCCTACAAAAAATCTTAAACGAGAGTTGTATAGCAATACATAATCACCTACATTAAACTCACGCTTTTGTATCCTTTTGTCATGCCATCTTTTAACTTTTTCTTTAAACAACTTGGCATTTTCATAAGCTTGGGTTCTCCATTCATCAAGTGAGCTAATATCAAATAACCTCTTCTCACCGGCAAGTTTAAAATCATAGTTGAGCTCTTTAATAGCCCAATATGCCTTATGTTTTAGTTCGAGAGGTAAGTGACATGCTTTTCCATAAACCATTTTATATGGAGACATACCCATATGATTTTTATATGCAGTTCTATAAGCCCATAATGCATCATCAAGTTTCTTGGACCAATTCTTTCTAGACCTATTAACAGTCTTTTGCAAAATTAATTTGAGCTCTCTATTGCTCAACTCTACTTAACCACTAGACTGAGGGTGATAAGGGGATGCAATTCTATGATTAACATCATATTTAGCAAGCATTTTACGGAAAGCACCATGAATAAAGTGTGAACCACCATCAGTCATTAAATATCTAGGGACTCCAAACCTCGGAAGAATAAATTCTTTAAGCATTTTAATAGAAGTGTTATGATCCGCACTACTAGTTGGAATAGCTTCTACCCACTAAGTAACGTAATCAACATCAACTAGAATATGTGTGTATCCATTAGAGGCAGGAAAAGGTCCCATATAATCAAAGCCCCAAACATCAAACGGTTCAATAACAAGAGAATAATTCATAGTATTTTCTTGACGTCTACTAATATTACCAATTCTTTGACATTCATCACAAGACAAGACAAACTTACGTGCATCCTTGAAGAGAGTAGGCCAATAAAAACCAGATTGCAATACCTTATGTGCAGTCCTATCTCCAGCGTGGTGTCCTCCATAAGACTCGGAGTGACACTTGCGTAGGATCTGTTCCTGTTCATGCTCAGGTACACAACGTCTAATAACACCATCTACTCCTTCTTTATAAAGATGTGGGTCATCCCAAAAGTAATGTCTCAAATCATAGAAGAACTTTTTCTTTTGCTGGTATGTGAAGCTAGGTGGTATAAACTTAGCAACAATATAATTAGCATAATCAGCATACCATGGAGTACCACGAGAAGTACTTATAACATTTAATTGTTCATCAGGAAAGCTATCATTAATAGGTAGTGGGTCATCAAGAATATTCTCTAGCCTAGACAAGTTGTCTGCAACGGGGTTCTCAGCTCCCTTTTTCTATCAACAATATGCAAATCAAATTCTTGTAGCAAGAGAACCCATCTAATAAGTCTAGGTTTAGCATCTTTCTTTTCCATAGGATATTTAATAGTAGCATGATCAGTTTGAATAGTTACTTTAGAATCAACAATATAAGATCTGAACTTATCACAAGCAAATACAACTGCTAAAAGCTCTTTTTCAGTAGTAGCATAATTTCTCTGAGCATTGTCTAGAGTCTTACTAGCATAATGAATAACATTTAATTTCTTATCAACTCTTTTCCCTAGAACAACACCTACAGCATAATCACTAGCATCACACATAATTTCAAAGGGTAAATTCCAATCAGGTGGATGAACAACAGGTGCAGAGACTAATGCTTTCTTAAGTATTTCAAATGCTTCTACACAATCATCATCAAAGACAAATGGTATATCTTTTTGCAATAAATTAGTCAGGGGCCGAGAATTTTTTTGAGAAGTCCTTAATGAACCTCCTATAAAATCAAGCGTGACCAAGGAAACTTCTTATACCTTTGATGTCCTTGGGACATGGCATATTTTCAATAGCATCAACCTTGGCTTTGTCAACTTCAATACCTCTTTCAGAAACTTTATGCCCCAAGACAATACCTTCATTAACCATAAAGTGGCACTTTTCCCAATTCAAGACAAGATTAGTTTCTTCACATCTCTGCAAAACTTGATCAAGATTGCTCAAGCAATCATCAAAAGTGGAACCATAGACGGAAAAGTCGTCCATGAAACCTCACAAATCTTTTCACAAAAGTCAGAGAATATAGCCATCATGCATCTTTGAAAGGTAGCAGGTGCATTACATAAACCAAAAGGCATACGTCTATAAGAAAAAGTACCAAAAGGGCATGTAAAAGTAGTCTTTGATTGATCTCTAGCCGACACAGGTATTTGAGAGAAATCGGAATAACCATCTAGAAAGCAATAGTGTGTATGTTTGCATAATATTTCTAGCATTTGATCAACAAAAGGTAAGGGGTAATGATCTTTCTTAGTAGCTTTATTTAATTTGCGGAAATCAATTAGCATCCTATAACATGTGATAATTCTTTGTGGAATCAATTCATCTTTATCATTGGGAACAACATTAATACCTCCCTTCTTAGGGACACAATGGACAGGGCTTACCCACTCACTATCAGCAATGGGATAGATTATACCTGCCTCCAAAAGCTTTAGTATTTCTTTTCTTACCACTTCTTTCATTTTAGGATTCAAACGTCGTTGAGGATCACAAACTGGTTTCGCATCTGCTTCCAAATTTATTTTATGTTGACATAGAGTGGGACTAATGCCCTTAAGATCATCAAGAGTATATCCAATAGCAGCACGGTGCTTCTTCAGAGTTTTCAATAATCTTTCTTCTTCATGCTTTGAAATGTTAGCACTAATAATAATAGGGTATATCTTCTTTTCATCAAGATAAGCATATTTAAGATTATCAGGCAAAGGTTTAAGCTCAAACACGGGATCACCCTTGGGTGGAGGAGGATCCCCTAAAATTACAACAGGCAAATTGTGATGCAGAATAGGTTCCTGTTTAAAGAATACTTCATCTATTTCCCTTCTTTCATTCATGAACATATCATTTTCATGGTCTAGCAAATAGTGTTCTAAAGGATCACTAGGAGGTACGGCAATAGAAGCAAGACCAATAATTTCATCCTTACTAGGTAATTCTTCCTCACGATGTTGTTTACTAAATTTAGAGAAATTAAACTCATGAACCATATCATCCAAGCCAACAGTAACAACATTCTTAGTGCAATCTATGGTAGCATTGATAGTATTTAAGAAGGGTCTACCAAATATAATGGGACAAAAGCTATCTTGCGGAGAAGTAAGAACAAGAAAATCAGCAGGATATTTAGTTTTCCCACACAAGACTTCAACATCTCTAACAATTCCAATTGGTGAAATAGTATCTCTATTGGCAAGTTTAATAGTAACATCAATATCTTCTAACTCAATAGGTGCAATTTCATTCTTAATTTCTCCGTATAAAGTATGCGGTATAACACTAGCACTTGCACCCATATCACATAAGCCATGATAACAATGATCTCCTATTTTAACAGAAATAACAGGCACGCCTACCATAGGTCTATGTTTATCTTTAGCACAAGGTTTAGCAATTCTAGCAGTTTCACCTTCGAACTGAATAACATGCCCATCAATATTATCATACAAGAGATCTTTAACAATAACAATATTAGGTTCTACTTTAACTTGCTCAAGAGGTGTATAAGTTCTAATATTGCTTTTACGAACAACAGTTGAAGCTTTAGCATGATCCTTTATTGTAATAAGGAAAGGTGGTTTCTCAATATAAGAAGTAGGAACAATAGGAACATCATAAGTGACAGTCTTTTCTTCAACTTTAATAGGTGCGGCTACTTTTACTTCTATGGGAGGATGATATTTAAACCACTTTTCCTTAGGGAGATCAACATAAGTAGCAAAAGATTCACAGAAAGAAGCTACTATCTCAGAGTCAAGTCCATATTTAGTGCTAAACTTACGGAAAATATCGGTGTCCATAAAAGATTTAACACAATCAAACTTAGGTGTCATACCTGACTCCTTACCTTCGTCGAGGTCCCAATCTTCAGAGTTGCGTTTAATTCTATCCAATAAATTCCATCTAAATTCAATAGTCTTCATCATAAAAGAGCCAGCACAAGAAGTATCGAGCATGGTGCGATTGTTTTTAGAAAGCCGAGCATAAAAAACTTTGCATAATTATTTCTCTCGGGAGCTCATGATTGGGGCATGAATATAACATTGATTTAAGCCTCCCCCAAGCTTGAGCGATGCTTTCTCCTTCGCGAGGCCATAAATTATATATAATTGCGATCACGATGAACAAGATGCATAGGGTAATACTTTTGATGAAATTCCAGCTTCAATCTTTTATAGTCCCATGATCCCATATCATCACATAGCCTATACCATATCAATGCGTCTCCCTTCAAAGATAAAGGGAAGAACTTATTCTTAGCAACATCATTGGATATACCTGCAAGCTTAAATAATCCACAAACTTCATCCACATATATTAAGTGCTCATCAGGATGCTTTGTTCCATCTCCTGTACAAGGATTAGCTAGCAGTTTTTCTATCATACCCGAAGGATACTCATAAGGAATTTCATTTTCAATAGGTTTAGTAGGTTGAGGAGCAACTCTTTGCTCTATTGGTCAGGGTGAAGATACCCCGAACAAGCCCCTCAGAGAATTACTTTCCATAGTAACAAGTGACAGTAAATTTCAGCACACTATATAAATTTTTCCTTACCAAATTCCACCTACCAAAGGCGCTACACTCCCCGGCAATGGCGCCAGAAAAGAGTCTTGATGACCCACAAGTATAGGGGATCTATCGTAGTCCTTTCTATAAGTAAGAGTGTCGAACCCAACGAGGAGCAGAAGGAAATGATAAGCGGTTTTCAGCAAGGTATTCTCTGCAAGCACTGAAATAAGTGGTAACAGATAGTTTTGTGATAAGATAGGTTGCAACGAGCAACAAGTTACAAAAGTAAGTAAAGTGAAGCAAGGTGGCCCAATCCTTTTGTAGCAAAGGACAAGCCGGAACAAACTCTTATAATAGGAAAAGCGCTCCCGAGGACACATGGGAATATCGTCAAGCTAGTTTTCATCACGTTCGATACTTTGATAATTTCATATGTGGGTGGACCGGTGCTTGGGTGCTGTTCTTACTTGAACAAGCATCCCACTTATGATTAACCTCTATTGCAAGCATCCGCAACTACAACAAAAGTATTAAGGTAAACCTAACCATAGCATGAAACATATGGATCCAAATCAGCCCCTTACGAAGCAACACATAAACTAGGGTTTAAGCTTCTGTCACTCTAGCAACCCATCATGTACTTATTACTTCCCAATGCATTCCTCTAGTCCCAAATAATGGTGAAGTGTTATGTAGTCGACGTTCACATAACACCACTAGAGGCTAGACAACATACATCTTATCAAAATATCAAACGAATACCAAATTCACATGACTACTCATAGCAAGACTTCTCCCTTGTCCTTAGGAACGAACGTAATTACTCACAAAGCATATTCATGTTCATAATCAGAGGGGTAATAATATGCATATAGGATCTGAACATATGATCTTCCACCAATTAAACCAACTAGCATCAACTACAAGGAGTAATCAACACTACTAGCACCAATCCCGGGCTTTGAGACAATAATTGGATACAAGAGATGAACTAGGGTTTGGAGATGAGATGGTGCTGGTGAAGATGTTGATGGAGATTGCCCTCTCCCGATGGGAGGAGCGTTGGTGATGATTTCCCCCTCCCGGAGGGAAGTTTCCCCAGCAGAACAGCTCTGCCGAAGCTCTAGATTGGATCCGCCAAGGTTCCGCCTCATGGCGGCGGAGTCTCGTCCCGAAAAGTTCCTTCCTATTTTTTTCTCATCGAAAGACCTCATATAGGAGAAGGTGGGCGTCGGAGAGCCACCAGGGGGCCCACGAGGTAGGGGGCGCGCCCTAGGGGGCTCCCCACCCTCGTGAGCAGGGTGTGGGCCCCTGGCCTTCATCTTTGGCGTGGATTTTTCTTTATTTCTTTTAAGATGTTCCGTGGAGTTTCAGGACTTTTGGAGTTGCGCAGAATAGGTCTCTAATATTTGCTCCTTTTCCAGACCAGAATTCCAGCTGCCGGCATTCTCCCTCCTTATGTAAACCTTGTAAAATAAGAGAGAATAGCCATACGTATTGTGACATAAAGTGAAATAACAGTCCATAATGCGATAAATATCGATATAAAAGCATGATGCAAAATGGACGTATCATCCCTCAGTTTTGAGAACCAAGGTATCAATCCAGTAGGAGACAACGCTCAAGTCACAGAATACCTGCACAAACAAACACCAACTTGCACCCAACGTGATAAAGGGTTGTCAATCCCTTCATGGTTATTGGCAAAGTGAGATCGGATAGAGATGGATAAACGGTAAAGTAATATTTTTGGTTTATGGAACGGAAAGTAAAAGATTGCAAAGAAAGTAAATCGGAAACTAAAACAGTAGATCGAAAACTTATATGATGGAAAATAGACCCGGGGGCCATAGGTTTCACTAGAGGCTTCTCTCAAGATAGAAACTATTACGATGGGTGAACAAATTACTGCCAGGCAATTGATAGAAAAGCGCAAAGTTATGACGATATCTAAGGAAATGATCATGAATATAGGCATCACGTCCGTATCAAGAAGACCAACTCATGCCTGCATCTACCACTATTACTCCACACATCGACTGACTCCTGCCTGCATCTAGAGTATTAAGTTCATAGAGAATAGAGTAACGCATTAAGTAAGATGACATTATGTAGCGGGATAAACTCAAGCAATATGATGAAAACCCCATCTTGTTATCCTCGATGGCAACAATATAATACGTGTCGGTTCCCCTTCTGTCACTGGGATCAAGCACCGCAAGATTGAACCCAAAGCTGAACACTTCTCCTATTGCAAGAAAAACCAATCTAGTTGGCCAAACCAAATCGATAGTTCGAAGAGACTTGCAAAGATATCAAATCATGCATATAAGAATTCAGTGGAGATTCAAATAATATTCATAGATAAGCTGATCGTAAATCCACAATTCATCGGATCTCGGCAAACACACCGCAAAAAGGTATTACATCGAATAGATCTCCAAGAACATTGAGGAGAACATGGTATTGAGAATCAAAGAGAGAGAATAAGCCATCTAGCTACTAGCTATGGACTGGTAGGTCTGTGGTAAACTACTCACACTTCAGCGGAGAGGCAATGGTGTTGATGTAGAAGCCTGATAACCCACAAGTATAGGGGATCACAACAGTTTTTGAGGGTAGAGTATTCAACCCAATTTTATTGATTCGACACAAGGGGAGCCAAAGAATATTCTCAAGTATTAACAGTTGAGTTGTCAATTCAACCACACCTGAAATACTTAATATCTGCAGCAAAGTATTTAGTAGCAAAGTAATATGGAAGTAGCGTTAACGGTGGCAAAAGTAACAGTAGTAGTTTTTGTAGTGATTGTAACAGTGGCAACAGAAAAGTAACTAAGCAAAGATCAATATGTGAAAAGCTCGTAGGCAATGGATCAGTGATGGATAATTATGTCGGATGCGATTCCTCATGCAATAGTTATAACATAGGGTGACACAAAACTAGCTCCAGTTCATCAATGCAATGTAGGCATGTATTCCAAATATAGTCATACATGCTTATGGAAAAGAACTTGCATGACATCTTTTGTCCTACCCTCCCGTGGCAGCGGGGTCCTATTGTAAACTAGGGGATATTAAGGCCTCCTTTTAATAGAGTACCAGACCAAAGCATTAACACTTAGTGAATACATGAACTCCTCAAACTATAGTTATCACCGGGAGTGGTCCCGATTACTGTCACTTCGGGGTTAACGGATCATAACACATAGTAGGTGACTATTGACTTGCATAATAGGATCAAGAACTCACATATATTCATGAAAATATAATAGGTTCATATCTAAAATCATGGCACTCGGGCCCTAGGGACAAGCATTAAGCATAGCAAAGTCATAGCATCATCAATCTTAGAACTTAATGGATACTAGGGATCAAACTCTAACAAAACTAACTCGGTTACATGATAAATCTCATCCAACCCATCACCGTCCAGCAAGCCTACGATGGAATTACTCATGCACGGCGGTGAGCATCATGGAATTGGTGATGGAGGAAGGTTGATAATGACGATGGCGACGGATTCCCCTCTCTGGAGCCCCGAATGGACTCCAGATCAGCCCTCCCGATAGATATTAGGTCTTGGCGGCGGCTCCGTATCGTAAAATGTGATGAATCCTTCTCTCTTATTTTTTTTCTCCTCGAACGTGAATATATAGAGTTGGAGTTGACGTCGGTGGAGCCTCAGTGGGGCCACGAGGCAGGGGGCGCGCCCCAGGGGGGCGCGTCCTGCACCCTTGTGGACAGGGTGTGGCACCCCTGGTGTTGATTCTTTCGCCAGTATTTTTATAAATTCCAAAATGTGTCTCCGTAAATTTCCAGGTCATTCCGATAACTTCTATTTCTGCACAAAAATAACACCATGGCAATTTTGCTGGAAACAATGTCAGTCCGGGTTAGTTCCCTTCAAATCATGCAAGTTAGAGTCCAAAACAAGGTCAAAAGTGTTTGGAAAAATAGATACGATGGAGACGTATCAAAGCCCACCGTGATTGGATCCCCCTCTGGCAGGACACCAGAAAAGGCCCCTAGATGGGATCTCATGGGTACAAAAGGTTGCGGTGGTGGAAAAGTGTTTTTGTGGCTCTCCTGGCGGGTTGAGGAATATTTGAGAATATATCGGTGGAAGAAATAGGTTGGTGGACTCATGAGGGGCCCACAAGGGTGGGGGCCACACTCTACCCCCCTGGGCGTGCACTCTGTCCTTGTGGCCACCTCGTGGCTTACTTGACATGTACTCCAAATCCTCTGGATGTCTTCTGGTCCAAGAAAAATCATCGCCAAAGTTTCATTCCGTTTGGACTCCGTTTGATATTCCTTTTCCGCGAAACTCTAAAACAAGGAAAAAACAGGAACTCACACTGGGCTCTAGGTTAATAGGTTAGTCCCCAAAATAATATAAAATAGCATAATAATGCATGTAAAACATCCAAAACAGATAATACAATAGCATGGAACAATAAAAAATTATAGATACGTTGGAGGCGTATCAACAACCAATGATTCTCAAAACAAAATAGCTTGGCATTAGGTATAGCGGCTCCAAAAGTGATACAGATAGGCACATGATCCGAGGTGACCGATGAGGCAGAGGTAGCTGAAGTGTCCAGGAATGCCAAATTCCAGTCAGCGTTAATAAGCACGCGGTCTAGCTTAACCAACGTCGGGTCTCTGCGCTTATTAGACTAGGAGAATTGCCTGTTAGCAATGTTGACATCAATCAACCCCTGATTATTAATCCAATCATTAAAATCTTCCATCAAAGACTAGTTGATGCGATCATTGTTCTTCTCGAAAGCTTAGCGGTACATATTGAAGTCCCCCACCACCATCCAAGCACCAGTAATCCAGGTGGATATGTTGTCAAGAGAGCTGAAAACTACGACACTTATGGATTGGAGGGAGTAATTCTTTTGGTTTATATTCAATCCGCTTTGTTGCACCGGATCTTATTCATGTGCTAAGCGCTTGGAGATGGATTCCCATACTCCTCCCTCTTTGTTGTCCGCGAAGAACCCCCCCCTCGTAGCATCACAGGTCACTGCTCGCAACACCATCGTGTCATTCTGCTCGCAGCAGGACGCCATCATACTCGCAACACCGACAACTTCATGGCAGTGCAGCTTGGCTTGCATCATTGTGTCCATTGGCAACACCGTCACATGGCCTATCATGGTATGACGTCTCTCTGATCGTAACCTTGGCCATCACCACTTGCAACATCACCCCGGTCGCCACCTAGTAGTCACCGTGTGCAGAATCATCGAACAGCCGCCGTTGTCGTGGTTCCAAATCCGACATTAAAAGGGGTGTATGAATGGAGCTTGATCTACTGAGATGCAAATGGGTGACACAAGATCATATATAGGGGTCCAGGCCCCTCATGGTGAAGGTAAAAATGCTAGTCCTATCTCTCATGGTGAAGCCATATAGCTACTAGCTATGGACCCGTAGGTCTGCGGCAAACTACTCACGCTTCATCGGAGAGGAAATGGTGTTGATGTAGAAGCCCTCCATGATCGAATCCCCCTCTGGTAGGACACCGGAAAAGGCCCCTAGATGGGATCTCACGGGTACAGAAAGTTGCGGCGGTGGAAAAGTGTTTTCGTGGCTCTCCTGGTGGGTTTGGGAATATTTGATAATATATAGGCGGAAGAACAGGTCGGTGGAGTCATGAGGGGCCCACAAGGGTGGGGGGCGCGGCCTACCCCCTGGGCGTGCCCTCCGTCCTTGTGGCCACCTTGTGGCTTCCCTGATGTGTACTCCAAGTCCTCTGGATGTCTTCCGGTCCAAGAAAAATCATCGCTAAAGTTTCATTCCGTTTGGACTCCATTTGATATTCCTTTTCTGTGAAACTCTAAAACAAGCAAAAAATAGGAACTCGCACTGGGCTCTAGGTTAATAGGTTAGTCCCAAAAATAATATAAAATAGCATAATAATGCATATAAAACATCCAAAACGAAGGAATAATGCATATAAAACATAGCACTATAGATGGAACAGATGGTGGTTGTGGAGAAGACAAAAAGAAGGAGATAGTCTCACATCAACTAGGCATATTAACGGGCTATGGAGATGCCCATTAATAGATATCAATGAGTGAGTAGGGATTTCCATGCAACGGATGCACTAGAGCTATAAGTTTATGAAACCTCAAAAAGAAACTAAGTGGGTGTGCATCCAACTTGCTTGCTCATGAATACCTAGGGAAATTTGAGGGAGCCCATCATTGGAATATACAAGCCAAGTTCTATAATGAAAATTCCCACTAGTATATGAAAGTGACAACATAGGAGACTCTCTATCATGAAGATCATGGTGCTACTTTGAAGCACAAGTGTGGTAAAAGGATAATAGCATTGCCCCTTCTCTCTTTTCTCTCATTTTTTATTTGGGCCTTCTCTCATTTTTTGGCCTCTTTTTTTATTCGTCTGGAGTCTCATCTCGACTTGTGGGGTAATCATAGTCTCCATCATCCTTTCCTCGCATGGGACAATGCTCTAATAATGAAGATCATCACACTTTTATTTACTTACAACTCAAGAATTACAATTCGATACTTAGAACAAAATATGACTCTATGTGAATGCCTCTGGCGGTGTATCGGGATGTGCAATGAATCAAGAGTGACATGTATGAAAGAATTATAAACGGTGGCTTTGCCACAAATACGATGTCAACTACATGATCATGCATAGCAATATGACAATGATGGAGTGTGTCATAATAAACAGAACGGTGGAAAGTTGCATGGCAATATTATCTCGGAACGGCTACGGAAATGACATAATAGGTAGGTATGGTGGGTGTTTTGAGGAAGGTATATGGTGGGTTTATGGTACCAGCAAAAGTTGCGCGACACAAGAGAGGCTAGCAATGGTGAAAGGGTGAGAGTGCGTATAATCCATGGACTCAACATTAGTCATAAAGAACTCATATACTTATTGCAAAATCTATTAGTTATCGAAACGAAGTACTACGCTCATGCTCCTAGGGGGATAGATTGGTAGGAAAAGACCATCGCTCGTCCTCGGCCACCACTCATAAGGAGGACAATCAATAAATAAATCATGCTCCGACTTCATCACATAACGGTTCACCATACGTGCATGCTACGGGAATCACAAACTTTAACACAAGTATTTCTCAAATGCACAATTACTCACTAGCATGACTCTAATATCACCATATTCATATCTCAAAACAATCATAAGGAATCAAACTTATCATAGTATTCAATGCACTTTATATGAAAGTTTTTATTATATCCATCTTGGATGCCTATCATATTAGGACTAAATTTATAACCAAAGGAAATTACCATATTGTTTAGAGACTCTCAAAATAATATAAGCGAAGATGAGAGTTCATAAATTTCTATAAAATAAAACCACCGCCGTGCTCTAAAAATATATAAGTGAAGCACTAGAGAAAAATTACCTAGCTCAAAAGATATAACTGAAGCACAAAGAGTATTCTAATAAATTATGATTCATGTGTGTGTCTCTCAAAAGGTGTGTACAGCAGGTATGATTGTGGCAAACTAGAAGGCAAAGACTCAAATCATCCAAGACGCTCCAAGCAAAACACATATCATGTGGTCAATACAAATATAGCCTCAAGTAAAGTTACCGATAGACGAAGACAAAAGAGGGGATGCCTTCCGGGGCATCCCCAAGCTTAGGATCTTGGTTGTCCTTGAATATTACCTTGGGGTGCCTTGGGCATCCCCAATCTTAGGCTCTTGCCACTCCTTATTCCATAGTCCTTGAAATCCTTACCCAAAACTTGGAAACTTCACAACACAAAACTCAATAGAAAATCTCATAAGCTCCATTAGTATAAGAAAATAAATCATCACTTTTGGTACTATTGTGAACTCATTATTTATTTATATAGGTGTAATATATACTGTATTCCAACTTTTTCATGGTTCATACCCCCCGATACGAGCCATAGATACATCAAAATAAGCAAACAACACATAGAAAACAGAATCTGTCAAAAATAGAACAGTCTATAGCAATCTGGAGATTCAGAATACTTATTAACTCCGAAAATTCTGACAAATTAGGTAGACCTAAGACATTTGTTTATTAATCTTTTGCAAAATAATCAGTATTTTATCGCGCTTCTGCTAAAATGAAAATTAATTTCCTAAGCGCAAAAGTTTCTGTTTTCAACAAGATCAAATCAACTATCACCGTAAGCTATCCCAAAGGTCTTACTTGGCACAAACACTAATTAAAACATAAAACCACATCTAACCAGTGGCTAGATAAATTATTTAATGCAAAACAGAACCTAAAAAGTAAAAACAAAAATAAAATTGGGTTGCTTCCCAGCAAGTGCTATTGTTTAACGCCCTTAGCTAGGCATAAAACACGAAAAGATCTAGATATAATCGTAATAATGATAAGGCAAATCTCCAAAATTCATCTCATATTCTCTTCGTTCAGCAGCAAGTTTTCTTTGAGGCAAGCAAAAGTAATCAAAATGGCTAAATTTAATAGGATAAGAATCCCCAATATCGATTTCGGGAGGAATTGGTTCCTCCTTCGGCCCTTCATATTGTATGACCAACTCATCATTATAAGCATTCTTTTGACAAAAAGTCATGAGCTTGTGACCAAGAGAAAAGCCCAATCCGTTGTTGTAGCAAATTATCATTAAGCTCGAAAATCTTATTAACCAAAACATCGGTAGGGACCCTCTTTCTTACTTTTTCATTATAAGCAACATGATCTAAAGATCGCAAATGCATTATGTCCTCTTGATTAAAGAGAATTCCTTCTATGGGAGGACGACCACCATCTACTTTATAATGCGTGAAAAATTCATAATAAATGTAAACTCATGTGCTAGGAATATAGTGGCGGCGCGCTTAGCAAAAGAATGCTCAATATTAGAAAACTCTAGAAAGATCCTTTGAATGGATGGATGCATGTGAAAAAATTGTCTTTCAAGTTCAACTATGAGCAAAGATATAGCATTCGCGAGACTATTATTTTTATGAAGAATAGACCCACCCAAAGTGGGAAGCGCACCGGCACAAGTAAATAAATCTTGAATAACCCTTTTTCCAATAATATTTCTGCTACCAATGCGAATTTTTTTGCGTGCAAGATAGTAGATTCTTCATGAGGATTAGGATTAGCATCAAAGTTTTCCTCATCATTACTACTATCTCTTTCAGTGATAACCTCCCCAATTTCAGACATGGTGGCAGCAAACAGATCTAGCAGATGGGCAACCAAAAGGCAAACGAAGAAGACGAACGGAAGAGGGGCGAAGAAAAGGCAAATCTTTTCGAAAATCATTTTAGAAGTGGGGGAGAGGAAAATGAGAGGCGAATGGCGAATAATGTAATGCAAGAGATGAGAGTTTATGATGGGTACTTGGTATGTCTTGACTTGGCGTAGATCTCCCCGGCAACGGCGCTAGAAATTTTTCTTGCTACTTCTTGAGCTTGCGTTGGTTTTTCGCTTGAAGAGGAAAGGGTGATGCAGCAAAGTAGAGTAAGTATTTCCCTCAGTTTTGAGAACCATGGCATCAATCTAGTAGGAGATAATGCTCAAGTCACAGAATACCTGCACAACCAAACACCAACTTGCACCAACGTGATAAAGGGGTTGTCAATCCCTTCATGGTTATTTGCAAAGTGAGTTTTGATAGAGATGGATAAACGGTAAAGTGATATTTTTGGTATTTTTGGTTTATGGAACAGAAAGTAAAAGATTGCAAAGAAAGTAAATCGGAAACTAAAACAGTAGATTGGAAACTTATATCATGGAAAATAGACCCCGGGACCATAGGTTTTACTAGAGGCTTCTCTCAAGATAGAAAATATTACAGTGGGTGAACAAATTACTGCTGAGCAATTGATAGAAAAGCGCAAAGTTATGACGATATCTAAGGCAATGATCATGAATATAGGCATCACGTTCGTATCAAGTAGACCGACTCCTGCCTGCATCTACTACTATTACTGTTGGGGAACGTAGTAATTTCAAAAAAAATCCTACGCACACGCAAGATCATGGTGATGCATAGCAACGAGAGGGGAGAGTGTCGTCCACGTACCCTCGTAGACTGTAAGTGGAAGCATTATGAGAACGCGGTTGATGTAGTCGTATATCTTCACGATCCGACCGATCCAAGTACCGAACGTACGACACCTCCGAGTTCAGCACACATTCAGCTCGGTGACGTCCCACGAACTCCGATCTAGCAGAGCTTCAAGGGAGAGTTCCGTCAGCACGATGGCGTGATGACGACGATGATGATGCTACCGACATAGGGCTTCGCCTAAGCACCGCTATGATATGACCGAGGTGGATTATGGTGGAGGGGGGCACCGCACACGGCTAAAAGATCAACTGATCAACTTGTGTGTCTTGGGGTGCCCCCTGCCCCCGTATATAAAGGAGCAAGGGGGAGGCCGGCCGGCCCTAGCAGCGCATGCCAGGAGGAGTCCTACTCCCACCGGGAGTAGGATTCCCCCCTTCCCTAGTTGGACTAGGAGAGAAGGAAGGGTGAGGGAGTCCTGGATTAGGGAGTCTCCGGACAGCCGGACTATATCCTTTTGGCCGACTGCCCTAGAAGAGGCCAAGCAGTTAGTCCAAAAATGCAAAGGGTGCCAGAAGTTCAGCTCCAAGCCGCACCAGCCTGCTTCTGCACTCAAGACCATCCCCATTGCCTGGCCTTTCGCAGTTTGGGGTCTAGACATGGTGGGACCATTCAAGACAGCACGAGGTGGCTTAACTCACTTACTTGTCGCAGTGGACAAGTTCACCAAGTGGATAGAAGCGAAGCCAATCAAGAAGCTGAACGGCCCGACTGCCGTGACTTTCATCGCCGATATCACAATTTGGTACGGCATACCACACAACATCATCACCGACAACGGCACAAATTTCGCCAAAGGCGCCTTGGCCTGTTTTTGTGCAACACAGGGCATCCGACTGGACCTAGCATCCGTCGCCCATCCACAGTCATACGGCCAGGTGGAGCGAGCAAATGGCCTCATCCTGTCCGACATCAAACCCCGGCTGATCGAGCCTCTAGAGCGCTCGGCTGGCTACTGGCTCGATGAGCTACCAGCCGTCCTCTGGAGTCTGCGCACAACTCCAAACAAGTCAACCGGCTTCACGCCTTTCTTCCTCGTCTACGGTGCCGAAGCCGTCATCCCAACGGACATAGAGTTCGACTCCCCACGAGTCACCATGTACACCGAGGAGGAAGCAGAAGAAGCACGACAAGACGGCGTCGATCTGCTGGAAGAGGGCCGGCTGTTGGCACTCAGCCGATCCAGCATCCACCAGCAGAGCCTGCGCCGATACCACAATAGGAAGGTCAGGCCAAGAACTTTCCAAGAAGGCGACCTTGTGCTCCGGCTGATCCAGCGAACAGCCGGCCAGCACAAGCTGTCGGCGCCTTGGGAAGGCCCTTTCATCATCAGCAAAGTACTGGGCAACGACTCCTACTACCTGATTGATGCTCAGAAGCCCCAAGCACGCAAGAGGGACGACTCCGTCAAGGAGACAAAGCGGCCATGGAATGCAAATCTCCTCCGAAGATTTTACAGTTGATGCAGTATGTACCACGCTACCTTTTGTATTAAAGTACCAAGACTTCGGCCCCCCCGAGACGAGCTCGGGGACTGCCCTCTTTTGTCTGTATGATAAAAATTATGCCTGCAAGTATGTTACTCCTTTTTATGCTGTTTGGCACCGAGCTCGACAAGTCGGCCCGGGGACTTGCCGCCTTGCACTATGAAATGCTTCCTGCAGTCGGACAAGTAGTGTGTAAACGCCTAAACCGTCTCCTGTCAGAAGCCGCAGCTCGCAGAGCGACTGTACGATGGGCAGAAGTAAGGTAGAATGGGCATTCGCATGAAAAATGGCTAAGGACTCAAAGCATAAAACATAGCTCAAGACGGCTTCTAGCCTTTTTGCAAACCGACTCTCGAGTAGTCGGATTGCCGCCTCCTATTCAACTTTCTCAAAAACTCTTAAAAACGGCTAAGTACTTGCCTTCCCAAAGTAGCCAAGCATTTGATCCAGCGGCAGTCCGCAGAGCGGCTGTCCGATTGGCAAGGCAGGCAACTAAGAGAAAGCAGCAAAGGAAAAAAAGCCAAAAGAGCAATGAGCAAGAAAAGATAGAACTCGGATAAATATATTTACATAGCATAGGCCCTTGGCCGAATCTTCGAGTAGAAGTTCAAAATACACCCCGCGGGTGGAATTGTGCGAATTAACAAGTTCTTCAAAGACTACTGAAGCAGATAAAATAAAGGTAAAGCGACAGCTTAGGAAGTAGCTGACGGATTCGGAGGGTCGGACGAGGCGGCAGCGTCAGGCGTCGGGGCGGCCGGCTGGCTAGTCTCGGCTTGATCGCCTCCGGCGGCAGTCGGGTCGGTCGCACGCGGCTCGTTGCTGGAGGCGCGGTCGAGCTGAGGCTGGCCGTCTGCTCCGTCTTCCGGTGCCTCCGTCTCGCCTCCGTCCTCCGCCTCGCCTTCCTCCTCGACGCTGGAGCCAATCACCTCCGCCGAGTCTTCGCCGTAGTCTGGGTTCATCCCAAACCACTCCGGCAGTACCTCCTCGCCGTCTTCAGACCGCTCGGGGACGAAGATGCTAGTGTCGGTGTACTCGGCGATCGCCGCAGCACGCTTGACGAGGGCGTCTTCCGCAGCTGCCAGCTCCAGCTGGTCCTCCGACCGAAGTGTGGCCAGCCGGTCTAGATCCAACCCCGGATACGACGCCTTGACGAACTCCAAGGCCCGGCGCGCTCCAGCTCGGGCCGAAGAGCCCTTCCAGGCCTCAAGACGACCAGCCGCGACCTCTAGCCAGTCGGCCGTCAGGCTGGGGGTGTGCGGAGCCTGCATGTCCGGCCACAGGGCGGCAATCGCCTGGGCACCGGCACGCTGAAGCCGGCGCAGCATCCGGTGAGTCGGCCGAAGGCGAGCCTCGATGCTCAGGATGTGCTCGTCAAGGGTTCGGGGGGCGTCGGCGGCGATCTCTGCGCCCTCCGCCCTCCGACCTTCATGATCAGCCTCGATGTCTTGGATGGCGGCCTGCGAGTGCCCAGGAAAGAAGTCTGCCAAGATGGAAGAAACGAAGAAGCAAGTCAAAAACCAGGAGTCGGCACGACTTATAATCGGCAGCTCGAAGAAAGAAAGTAAAGAAACTCACCATCAACGATGTCTTCAGTCTCATGGAAACGGAGGCCAGCATCGCCTCCTTGTCAGACCAGGAGGAGCGCTCGCTCGCGAACTCGGCCAGGAGGGCGGTCTCCGTCTCTTCCGCCTCCCTCTGCGTCTTCACAAGCAGCTCCTTCTGCTCTTCCAATTGAGTGGCCAGCAGATCGCGCTCCGTGGCGAGCTTGCTACACTCCTCCCCTTTGGCGCGCAATGCGGAGTTGGCTTCGCTCAGCTGCTGTTGAAGAGCAGCATTGGCTCCTGAAAAGAAAAAAGAAAGAAGGCGTTAAGTCATCAATAAAGAAGATCGCCGGGGAGATCCGGCCCGACTGCTCAGCAGTCGGCTTGAATCTCAGGGACTACAGCCTGCGGGTGCGCCAGCGCGCCCCCGCAAAGAAGGAAAAAGACTTACTCCGGCTCTCCGACAAATCGGCGGTCCGCTTGCCCAGCTCTTCAACGTTACGGTTGAAGGTAGTGACGCGGAGGTTGTGGTAATCCTGCATCAAGCATTTAAGACAAAAAATTAATACCCAGAGTTCATCAATTGGAGTTCCGGGCCGCCTGCTCAGCAGCCAGCCCGGAACTCGGGGACTACACCCAGTGGGTGCACTGGCGCGCCCCCACAGAGAGGAACAAGGAAACAAGGACCAAAGGAAAAAACATACCCGGACGGCTCCCCGCGACTCCAGGTACGCCTTGGTGCAATACTGGAGAGCGTCGCCCTCGGCACGAAGCTTCGCCTGGACGTCCAGAAGCGCCTGGTTCAGCGGCCCTGTGCCGCCTCCTCGCACCCACCCAATGGGCACGACGCTCGTCGCTTCGGCGTCTAGGATCGCCGAGCTGGCGGTGCCGTCCTCCAGGGGGCGGGGTGCCGAAGTCGCCTTCTCCAGATGGCAGCGTGTCGGCGAGCCGACTTGGAGGAGTAACCTCACCACGGCCTCGCCTTCGGTCGGCGGCACCGGAGGGTCCGCTGGCTGCTTGCCTTGCGCTCCCTCAGACGGCGGCGGAGGCGGCGGCGGAACGATCATGTCCGGCGTAGAAGGGTCGCCACCTTCCCTCTCCACGGCGGGGTTCTCGTCGCCGGCTTCCCCAGTCTGCCCCGTGAACTCCGGAGGCGGCGGCGCAGAGTTCAACGGGGTGACGAACACCGCCGATTGGCGGCGTGCGGCCTCCTCAGCCTGCCGCTTCGTCGCGGCGGCGGCTTCGGCCTCCGCCCGTTTTTTCTTGGCGGAGGCCTCCGCCCTATCGGCCTCCGCCTTCTCCAGGAGAACGGCCTCTTCTTCGTTGCGCTTCTCCTGCGCATTCCGCTCTGTCGCCTCCCGGAGGTCCGCAGCGGGGTCAATCCGCCGAGTGGTGGCGGACGTCTCCGCTGACCCCATGACGGAGGCGGTGGTGACCCTCTCAAGAGTGAGGGGAGCCCTGAAGCAAGGGGAGCAAGCAAAGACTCAGACAAAGCCACAAAGAAGAATAAACCATTAAGACAGAATACTCACGCGGAGACCAATGGCGGCTTCTTCACTTCCTTACGGAAGCGGATGGCCTTCGCAGCCGCCTCGTCCCGCCGGGTCGCCGCAGCCGGACCCTTGGGCTTCTTCGGCCGACTGCCGAACAAGGTCGGCACGGCCCTGCGCTTCTTCCCGCCGCCTGGAGCCCCCGGCGCAGCAGAAGAGCCCGCGCTAGGCTGGCCGGCTCCTGGCCGATGGCGGGGGCGACTTCTCCCTCGGCGTCGTCGTCAGGCCAGTCGGCGAAAGTGGATGAAGGCCCGAAGTCGCCTGCTGCTCCTCCTCCTCCCTCGACGTCGTCCTCCAGAGCCGCCGCCCCCCCATCGGGGTCGTCGACGTCGCTCTCCGCCCGATCGGTGAGGAACTCACGGTCCGGCCCCGAGGTGCCGGCTGGCGGGTGGAGGAGGGGATTTTGACCAAAGCCGACTGGTCAAAACAAACTCGGCAAGAAAAAAGACAATCCAAAGAAAGAAAGGAAAGGTAACTCACCACAGGCGGGGGGGTGGCGCGGGAGTACGGCTCCTTGCCGAATCGCCAATCCTCCTGGAGCTTGCTGTCCGAGAGGTAGTCCACCATGAAGGCCACCTCGTGAGGCATGTCCTTGGTGCACATCCGACTCGGGTCGCGGTGCCCGCTCATCTGGCATATCATATGGGGGCGGCCTTGGGGCGGGAGAACTCGGCGCGCCACGAAGGCGGCCAGCAGGTCTGGACCAGTCAAGCCCTCCGACTACGTCAGCAGTCAGAGTCGCGCGATGGCGCCGGCTCCCGCAGGCGTCAGCGACTTGGCCCGGTACGACCAGTTGGGCAGTCTCCCAGCCGGTGGGCCGGCTTCGAAAGCCGGCAGGTTGACCCAGTCGCCCCTCGCGGAGACGCTCCTGACATAGAAGTACGATCTCTGCCACATCTTCACCGACTTTATCAGCGAGATGGAGGGGAAGGGGTTGTCGGCCCCCGACCTTCGCACGATGATAAAAGTGCCGCATTGAGCCGGCACGCCTGCAGCCTGGGTGCCGAGCTTGGAGAAGAAGAACTCCCCCCAGAGCTCGAGGGTGGGGAGGACTCCGAGGAAGCCTTCGCACAAGGCCACGAAGGCGGACAGCAACACCACTATGTTGCGGGTGAGGTGGTGCGGTTGGAGGCCGTCGAACTCTAGGAAGGATCGGAAGAAACTGCTCGCCGGCAGCCCTAACCCGCGCAAGCAGTGCGAGCGGAAGATGACCCGCTCGCCCTCCTGCGGCGTGGGGGAAATCTCCCCCTTCAGCGCAAGACGCACCCGCACATGATCCTCGCCGGGGAGCCGACGAGTCCGGCGGAGGAACTCGACGTGGTCGTCGTGCACTTCGGAGCCGTCCCAGGTGCCGGAGCGCACCGGGAGAGGTGCGGCGGCAGAGGAAGAGCTCATCGCGAGCTGATCGCCACGGCGTTTGTCGGAGCTTGGGCGCGCGGCGGAGCGAAGAAGGAGGAGAGCGAGGAGCAGTGAGAAGGAGGAGAGCGAGGAGCAGTGAGAAGGAAGAGAGCGAGGAGTGGTGGGAAGGAGGAGCGCGCGTGCCCCCCTCTTTCCCCTACTTATAGCCTCGTGGGCTGCGAAGCCGAGGGGGCGGTCGTGGGATTTACTGCGCCCACGGCCCCACGAGCCCCACGTTCCACGACAAAGTTACTGCGTGCAGTAACTCCATGAGAATCCCAACCGTCCACCGGGGCCATGACGGATCCGCTCGGGCGCCGAGGCACAGTAGTGGCGGGCCCCGCCTATGGTCCTGTCCTGTCGCACGCGTAGGTTGGCAGAATGGCCCAGCCACGTGTCATCGCATGACAGGCCTAGAACGGGCGGCGGCCTAGAGGCTTAGCTAGCATGCTACTTGGATCCTGCCGCGACGTTCGAAATATTCTGCGAGTCGGAATTGAGCAAATCCGAGTTGAGCGAGTCCGACTCCTTCTAGTCGGCCCAGCAGAAGTCCATCCAAGACCATGTGTTGAGCACCCGGAAGGAGAAACTGCTGAGGCTTCTCGGTCGATCGTCCGCGGCGCCTCATCAGCTTCGGGGACTACTGTCGGAGTAATGGGCCACGGGTAGGCCAACCTGAGCCCCAGAACCTTTCAAGACATCGGGGCAGGCTGCGCCCCTCAAGGCCCAAGGACGAAGAACCGCCTTCAAGAAGTCAATGGCAAGACGGCCGACTGACCACTCGCGGCCGAGTCCCAGGGATGACCGCAGGGTAAGCCGACTCCTGACTGGCGACTTCCAAAGAAGCCGGCTTTGGGGAGTCGGCCTGCGACTCCAACAAACCTCGTGACCTCATCAAGGGGGACGGGGCGGGAGAGTGGCTACAGTGAAGCCCACTCCCGCCCCTTACCAAGGGCGGGCATGGCCACATCACGCCGTACCCCGGAAGATCTCCGTACGGCGTGGCACTGTTGCCATGCCGGCCCTGACATCAGCACCGCAGGAACGAATCCTGGACCCACGACGCCTTGTCTGTACGGCTCAGAGGCAGTGGGTCCCACCAGTCGGTGAGACCCCAGGATACGGCAAGAGGACCACCAGTCGGACCCGTCGGGAGTCGACCCCGGGGAGTCGGCCGAGCCCTCCCCCGAGGCCCACGCACCATTAATCAAGATGTGATGGAGAGTGGCAATAGTGATCGCCCGCCAGGCGGTGGGGCTGTTGCCACGACCCCATGATCAAGCCCGCGTCATCAGAAGCATGACACAGTAATCAGCAGCCGGCAAGACCCGCCCGCGGCGGACGCGGCCTGTCGGCTCCGTACCAGGCCAGTCGGCGGGCCCCAGCGGTCGGCGGGGAAGACGGAGGCCAGAGGCGCTGACGGCTGGGCCCATGTCCCACCGGATTACCATTGTACCCCTGGGGGTAGGCCTATATAAATCCCCAGGGAACCCATGCAAAGGGTTGGAACCCATTAGCTCTAGGCCAGATCATATAGAAGGGAGAGAGCTAGCCTTGCTCTCTCCTACCTTCAAGAAACAGCTCAAGGAGCAACCGTGTAAACACTTTGCCATAGTGATCATGCGGAGACCCCGCAGAGCAGCAGTAGGGGTATTATCTCCCCGGAGAGCCCTGAAGCTGGGTAAGATTCGCCGGCGTGCATGCCTTCGCCTCATCCCGTTTCCAGGCACCGGCGACGTTCTACTCGCCCCCACCATGATAAGCCATCCTTTGGCATATGTCGCACCAAACCCCCGACATTTGGCGCCCACCATGGGGCCTGGTGCACCGCCGTCCGGAGACCTGTTCTGGACGGGAACCCTTTTTCTCCCTGGCAAGCGCAGCCAGCCAGGCACGCCAGACGGAGTTTGCGCCGATGCGCTAACTGGCATTGAGATCGCCTGTGCAGCCAGCTGCCTGGCTGAACTTGTCGGCGAGGTTCGCCTCTCCGAAGAACCTGCATCCAACGCAGGCACGGGCGGCCCCGAGAGCCTCCTCGCGGGCCTCCTCGATCAGCTCCACGTTTCCGGCGAGCCTACCGTAGGCTTAGAGTCCGTAGGCTCCACCGACCCGATGCTGGTCGACTCTGACACCGCGTCGCTCGACGCGTTCCCCACCAATGTGGTGGTCTACGACGAACCTCTCCCTCGCGCAGAGAGCAACGGAAGCACCGCACCGAGGTGCTCATCATCAGTCATGACGAGCTCCCCGGCGGAGGAGCGCACGACTCACTCGGCGTGGCGCTACAAGACCTAACTGCGCCCATTCCGGAAGACGCTGACGCAGAGACGTTGGAGGCGCACCGCCTTCAGCTCGTTGAAGGCGGCAAGAAGCTGGCCAGCATGAGGCGCTTGTCAGAAGCCTACCAGCAGGAGATGGATCGTGCCGTCGGCGGCTCGCCGGCCCCGGCGGGGCCCAGCCGCCTTGGCGCGGTCCAGCAGCGCGGCGTAGACATCGCCAACCTGTTTGGGGCAAGCCGCCCTATGTACGCTACACCAGCGGAGAACATCCGAGCCGCCCAGGCAGCGGCGGATGAGCTGGACAATTTCGAGGGCGAAGAATGCCGCCTCATGATGGAGCGAGTCCAGCGGCTCCTCGACGCGGCCGCCGCGCAGAACGAGGCCGGCTGCCGCACGGAGGCGCCGCAGCGGCCATACGATGACCTTCACCGAGATCAAGGCGTGACGTCTCAGACGCCGACTGGCGGCGCCCGAGGAAGAAGAGACAAGGAGCCGGCTGTCAGCCACAGTTGGACTCGCATTACCATAGAGCGCGACCGAGACGGCCGCCCGAGAGCAGTGGAACGACGGGACGACTGTCCGCCTCCCCCTCCCCGCAAGGAGAGGCGTGTCTCCCCGCCGCCTATTGACCACCCGACTCTCGGCGACCGCCTTGGCCGCCGAGAGGGAGTTGGAGAGAATGACGCTCGCCACCGGATCGACCGACTTCATCGATCCTTAGCGCTGGAAGAAGAAGACGAGCTGGGTCCGCCTTGTTTCGGGCCCCGCATTCGGGACGAGCCCTTTCCCAGAGGGTTCACGCTCCCAAGAGACACGCCCAAGTATACCGGCTCCGTGTAGCCGGAAGACTGGCTAGTCGACTACTCCACGGCTGTCAGCATAGCAAACGGCAACAAGCGTGTCGCCGTAAAGTACGTTCCGCTCATGCTCCAGGGCACGGCCCGGACATGGCTGAATAGCCTGAAGCCCCGCAGCATCAACAGCTGGGTCGACTTCACCGAAGCATTCGTCCGCAACTTCACCAGCACGTACAAGCATCCTCCCAAGCCTCGTCAGCTCTCCTTGTGCGTGCAAGGCCCCGACGAGTCGACTCACGATCACCTCACGCGTTGGGCCAAGCTTCGGAACTCCTGTGAGGGCATGCACGAGGTGCAGGCCATCGAGTACTTCACAGCCGGGTGCAGAGAAGGCACCCTCCTCAAGCACAAGCTCCTCTGCGACAAGCCAGAAACCCTCGATGAGCTGCTGATCATAGCGGACAAGCACGCCACGGCCGACTCCTCCATGAAGGCGGAGATTCAAATCAGCACAACTGGCAAAGTGGCCCCTCAAGCTCCAGGAACTCCGGTGGTAGACGCCAACCGGCGACAACAGCAGGGCGACCACAAGCGCAAGGCCCCGCAGCCGGCTTCCAGCAGCCGGCAGGTCATGACCGTTGAAGCCCAGCAGCCAGATGAGCAGCCTCCGCCCAAGCGACAGAAAGGCGGCATGCCAAACTGGTTGCCAGCCTTCTCCTATGAGCAGACCCTGGATGGACCTTGCAAGTTCCATAGCAGCGCGAAGCCGTCAAATCACACCACCCGGAAGTGCCACTGGCTCACCAGGATCGCTAAGGGAGACGGCCTCCTGCCTCCCCCGCCTGCTGGGCTGCCGCCTCCGCCTCCGCCCCAGCAGCCGGCTGTTAGGCTAGTCGGTGCAGTACAAGACGAATACCCTGAAGAGCACGGAGCCTACGTGGTTTTTACTAGTATGGCTGATGATCGACGCAGCAGGCGGCTGCAACGACAAGAGGTGAATGCAGTAGCATCGGAGACGCCAGAGTTCATGCACTGGTCCGAGAAGCCCATCAGCTGGAGCAGGGCTGACCACCCAGAAGTGATGCCGAGTCCGGGCTCCTATGCCTGGGTCCTGGTCGCCACCTTTTCTACGGACAGGCGAGCCGCGCGTTTCTCGCGAGTTCTGATAGACGGAGGCAGCAGCATCTATATCCTGTACAAGGACACCATGGAGAAGTTAGGAATCAAGCAAAGACAGCTTCAGTACAGCCGAATTGTGTTCCACGACATTGTTCCTGGGCTTTCCTGCTTACCAATCGGCAAGATCCTGATGGACATCCTCTTTGGAGACAAAGATCACTTCCGTCGAGAGTCTGTTTGGTTTGAGGTGGTGGACCTCGAGAGCCCATACCATGCGCTACTCAGCCGACCCGCCTTGGCCAAGTTCATGGCGGTCCCCCACTACGCCTACCTCAAGATGAAGATGCCCAGTTCCAGAGGAATTCTGACTGTGGCTGGCGACTACCGGAAGTCGTCTGCTTGCACGGCTGAGAGCAGTCAGCTGGCCGAGTCCCTGGTAATCGTGGCCGAGAAGCGGCTCCTTGAGCGAGTTGTGGCGATGGCCAGCAAGCAGCCTGAGGTGTTGCCCAACCCAAAAGAGTCGGAGGCTGAGGGTTCCTTCAAACCGGCCAAAGAGACAAATAAGATACCCTTGGATCCGGAGCACCCAGAGAGGTACGCCGTCATAGGTGCAAACCTCGACAGCAAATAGGAAGGCGAGCTCGTCGATTTCCTCCATGAGAATCGGGACATCTTCGCATGGTCCCCCAAAGACATGCCAGGTGTACCGACGGAATTCGCTGAGCACAAGTTACATGTCCGATCTGATGCAAAGCCGGTCAGGCAGCCCCTGCGCCGCCTATTAGAAGAGAAGAGTTGTCGGAGAAGAGATAGCCCGACTCCTAGCAGCCGGCTTCATTATGGAAGTGTTCTTTCCAGAATGGCTAGCAAATCTGGTCTTGGTACTGAAGAAGAACAAGTAGTGGCGAATGTGTATTGACTACACGAGCCTCAACAAGGCCTGCCCCAAGGACCCATTTGCTCTACCAAGAATCGATCAAGTGATAGACTCCACAGCCGGATGCGAGCTGTTGAGTTTTTTGGATGCATACTCAGGATATCACCAGATCAAGCTGAACCCGGCTGATAGACTGAAGACCGCCTTCATCACACCGTTTGGAGCCTTCTGCTACCTCACCATGACGTTCGGCTTAAGGAATGCCGGTGCCACCTTTCAGCGTTGCATGCAGAAGTGCCTCCTCAAGCAGCTCGGCAGAAACGCCCACGTCTATGTAGACGACGTGGTGGTGAAGACGGAAAAGCGCGGAACGCTGCTGGAAGACCTCAAGGAGACCTTTGAGAACCTACACCGATTCCAGATCAAGCTCAATCCCGAGAAGTGCGTCTTCGGAGTACCAGCTGGCCAGCTCCTTGGCTTCCTGGTCTTTGAACGCGGCATAGAATGCAACCCAGTAAAGATCAAGGCCATTGAGAGAATGGAGGTACCCAGCCGACTGCTGGATGTGCAAAGGTTCACCGGCTGCTTGGCGTCCATCAGCCGATTCATCAATCGGCTGGGCGAGAAAGCTCTCCCCTTATACCAACTCATGAAGAAGACCATTTTTTCGAGTGGAACCATAAGGCAGACGAAGCTTTTCTCCAGTTGAAGAAGATGCTGACTACTCCACCCGTCCTGGCGGCTCCGACCCCCAAGGAACCTATGCTCCTGTACATCGCCGCCACCAGCCGGGTGGTCAGCACGGTCATTGTAGTAGAACGCAAGGAGGAAGGCAAGGCACTACCTATCCAGAGACCGGTATATTACCTGACTGAAGTACTGTCGACCTCCAAGCAGAACTACCCCCACTACCAGAAGATGTGCTATGGTGTACACTTTACTGCCAAGAAATTGAAGCCTTACTTTCAAGAGCATCCAATCACGATGGTCTGCACGGCCCCGCTTGCCGAGATCATTGGTAGCCGAGATGCTTCTGGCCGAGTGGCCAAGTGGGCCATAGAGCTGGCTCCCTACACCATTCACTACCAGCCCCGCACCGCTATCAAGTTACAAGCATTGGCCGACTTTCTCGTCGACTGGGCCAAGACCCAGTACCTACCTCCAGCGCCTGATTCCACCCATTGGCGGATGCATTTCGACGGCTCCAAGATGCGCACCAGCTTGGGAGCCGGCATCGTCCTCACCTCTCCCAAAGGCGACAAGCTCAAATACGCGCTGCAAATCCACTTTGCCACCTCCAACAACGTCGCTGAGTACGAGGCCCTCATTCACGGGCTCTGGCTTGCCAAAGAAATTGGCATCCGCCGGATCTTGTGTTATGGTGACTCAAACTTAGTGGTCCAGCAGTCATCTGGCGACTGGGACGCGAAAGATGCAAACATGGCAAGTTACTGTTTCCTCGTGCAGCAACTCAGCGGATATTTCAAAGGGTGCGAGTTCCTCCATGTGCCAAGAAATGACAATGACCAAGCAGACGTCTTGGCACGAATCGGCTCTACCCCGGCCCAAGCCAAACGGCGAAACTCGTGCCACGTGTACATAATTACGCACTAAAAATACCATGGGCATAGGTAGGGAGGGGGCACGACTACGGCACGCCCCAAGACGGGGCTTAAACCACACTAGGGGCTTCCCGCTTTGTTATTTTTCTCTCTTTCAGGACATTAATCTCTGGAAACCCTGTCCGGCAGCATTATTGCCGAACACATGATGCAGCAACCAAGGAGGTAGAAAGCTACATCACACCACGGAACTCCCAGGTGGATTACGATAACGAGTGAAAATACTTGCTTTAATATTATTCCTCAGCTTGCCCTTCGAGGGGACATAGTCCTACTTTTTGCTTATTGCACCGCATGTGTCATTCTGCTTTAACGCACCTTTTTGAATAAACAATGCATAGCATTAAGACTATTATTGCATTCTTCCTTTTATATATATATATGTGTGTTCATTAATGACACCTTGCAACCGTACACTTTGGTATGGCCAACACACCAGGGGCTTAAGTACCCCACAATATGGTGTGAGAAGTCTGAACACTTTCACAAGTGTGGCACCCCGAACTTATAGCATTATATGCATCAGCTCCGAATCATGTCTTTGGTCAATAGTTGGGTTTGCCCGGCTCCCATGTTTTGGTACCTTATGTTCCGCTATATCGGCTAAGGTAGCACTGGGAGAACTACTGCGATTGTGCCCCGGTTCAGCTGGGCTAAGCACCTCAGTAGAGAAAGCTAAAACTGACTGTCATGATAAGGCGAGAGACTGGTCGCTGTTCGAGAGGTTTTCGAGTCCCTAAGAGACTTATGCCGCTTAGAGCGAGGAGTCGGCCCTGTCCGGCTTAAGGCGTGTATCGCGCCCCGAATTCAGCCTTCCGAATACTAGGGGCTTCGCCGAAATTTAAAATTATAGAATTCTATGGCTAAGTGAGAATGATAACGCATTATAGTGTGATTGCCTTGTTCGTTGTGCTGAGCACCTCCCTCGAAGGACCCAACAATGGGAACAAGAGTGCTCAGGTTTATCCCGAACACCCCAGCACTCGTGGCATGGGGGCAGAAGCCGACGACTAGCCATCTCTCAGATTTGATAAACAGCCAAATAGAAGGTAATATTTTAAATTCAAACAAGCATTGCATAGCGCATATGAACAAGTTTTCATAGATACATGATTACACGAGCGAGTTTACTCAAATATTACATCTTTCGTACACTCGTCCGCTATGAGACGGGCACCCTTTAGGACACCCTCATAGTACATCTCGGGGTGGCGATGCTCCTTGCCCGCCGGCGGCCCTTGCTTAATCAGCTTCACGGCATCCAGCTTGGCCCATTGCACCTTCACACGGGCGAAAGCCCGGCATGCACCTTCGATGCAGATGGACCGCTTGATGACTTCTAGCCGTGGGCAGGCATCTACAAGCCGCCTCACCAGGCCGAAGTAGCTGTTGGGAAGGGCGTCGCCAGGCCACATCCGGACTATAAAGCCCTTCATGGCCTGTTCGGCCGCCTTGTGTAGCTCGACCAGCTGCTTTAGCCGGTCGCTCATGGGCACCGGGTGTTTGGCCCCAGTATACTAAGACCAGAACAACTTCGCCGTTGAGCTTCCCTCCTCGGCCTAGTAAAACTGTGCGGCATCCGACACGCTGCGGGGCAAATCTGTGAACGCTCCTGGAGAGCTCCGGATTCGGGTAAGTAACAAGTAATTTACTTTCACATGTTTGCTTTGCATATAGAATGCCTTACCCGCCGCTATCTTCTTCATCGCATCAATCTCCTGGAGGGCCTTCTGGGCTTCGGCCTTGGCACTCTTTGCACTCTCAAGGGTCGTGGCAAGCTCGGACTCTCGCGTCTTCAAGTCAGGCTCCAACGCCTCGTGCTTCGTCACGAGAGCTTGGAGCTCTTGCTGCACCTCGCCCACCCGTGCCTCATGCCTTTCCCGCTCGGTGCGCTCCTTGGCCTCTTTGTCTTCGGCCTCGGATAGCACTTGCTTCAAGGTCGCCACCTCGGTCGTGGCCCCTGGCAAATTGACGATGATCCTGTCATTTTGCAACCGCGTCTTCTTTTATATATACATATCTATAGACAGGGTATTACTTACCTTGTTTTCCTCGAGCTGCCTCTTGGCAAGGCCGAGCTCTTTCTTGGACCCCTCGAGGTCCTACTTCAATGCAGCAACCTCCGCAATCTGTGCGGCAGGGGCCAGCAGCGAAGCCTGCATATGCATATAGACATACTTATGTTAGACTCCTGCGATATTGTTTGATCCTCCATTCGGTTTTTCTTTGTGAACACCGAACAGAGCATCAGGGGCTACTGTCTATGCGGTAATATTTTTCCTATATTTTAAATACTTACCTCAAAGCCTGTTAGAAGGCTGGCACAGGCTTCAGTCAATCCGCTCTTAGCGGACTGAACCTTCTTGATCACCGCACTCATAATAGTGCGGTGCTCTTTGTTGATGGAGGTGCTGTGAAGCGCTCCCAGCAGATTGTCCGGTGCCTCTAGATAGACAGAGGTCACCGGCACAGGCGTCTTGCTCCTTTTGGAAGGAGGCCGCCTGCCTAAGTTCGGAACCATTGGAGGTTCCGGCGCGGTGTTCGGCTGAGGGCCGAACTCGGAGCCCTCGGGAGCCTTGCTCCCTCTGCTCCCGGAGTCCGGAAGGTCGCCTTGAGGCGCCTCCGGGACTGTCTCCCCTCGACCCGGTGCCTCTTGAGACAATACCTTGGCGTTGTCCGTAGGGCAAGGGGAGGTGGCGGTCGGAAGTGGATCGCTATCCATACCCGACGAGCCCAGGGAGTCGTCCAACGATACGTCGATACGGGCTCGTGGCGGTCTGCATAATCATAATTCGGCGTTAGGAGAAGCAGTGTGACAAAGGAATGCTATGAGTTACTCTGGTATCCGAATACTTACGACTTCGCTAGGGGCTTGGCCCTGAGCAGCCACTCGTCTTCTCCATTGGCGGCGGTGGTGGAGTAATCCGGAAGGAGAGTGCTTCCCTTCATGGACCCTTCAGCCCCCCAGTAGGGGCGGCCTTCCTTTTCTTGTCTCCCCTGACTGGAGGGGGAGCATCTTCATCTTCCTCCTCGTCTTCGGGGGAGGAGTGCGTCGCGGAGTTATCGGATGATAAGTCCGATGACGCCTGGCAGCGGGAACTCTTTCGGGTTCCCTTGGCCTTCTTGGTCTTCTCCGGCACCTTATAAGGCGCCGGAGTTAGCATCTCCGCAAGGAGAGCATCCGAAGTGTCTTCAGGCAGAGGGGACGGACAGTTAATTTGCCCCGACGTCTCCACCCAGTCTTGTCAAAGGCATGGAGAATAGACCCCGCGCATGATTAAGCTAGGGGAAATAAAATATCCTATCGGATGTATAGAACTCACCGAATGCGCTCGGCGCTTCGCGCTTAGCCTACGGTCCTCGATGAGAGAGGGAGGGACCTCTGCGCCCTTGAACAGCACCTTCCAGACGTCCTTGTGCATCGTGTCGAAGAGCTCGCTCAGAGTCTGGTGCTGGGCAGGGTCGAACTCCCACAAGTTGAAGTCCCGTTGTTGGCACGGGAGGATCCGGCGGACGAGCATGACCTGGACTATGTTGACAAGCTTGAGCTTCTTGCTTGCCATGTTCAGGATACATTTCTGGAGTCCGTCCAGCTCCACCGATAAACCCCACGACAAGCCCTTCTCTTTCCAGGAAGTGAGCCGTGTGGGGAATCCGGATCAAAACTTGGGGGCAGCCACCCATTTGGTGTCACGCGGCTCGGTGATGTAGAACCACGCCGATTACCACCCCTTTATGGTCTCCACGAAGGAGCCTTCAAGCCATATAACGTTTGGCATCTTGCCCACCATGGCTCCACTGCATTCTGCTTGTTGGCCGCCCACCACCTTCGGCTTGATATTGAAGGTCTTTAACCACAGGCCAAAGTGGGGCCGGATGCGGAGGAAAGCCTCACACACGACGATGAACACCGAAATGTTGAGGACGAAGTTCGGGGCCAGATCATGGAAGTCCAGCCCATAGTAGAACATGAGACCACAAACGAATGGATGGAGGGGAAACCCCAGTCCGCGGAGGAAGTGGTTGGGGAAAACTACCCTCTCATAAGGTTTTGGGGTAGGGACGATCTGCCCTGCAGCGGGCAGCCGATGCGCGATATTCGCGGCTAGGTATCCGGCTCCGTGCAGCTTTTTGATGTGTCCCTTCGTAACGGAGGAAGCCATCCACTTGCCTCCTGCTCTGGACATGTTTGGAGAAGGTTGAGGAGAAAGATGTGGACTTGGGCGTTGGATCTCGAGTGCGCAAGAGAGGATGAGCAAGGAGGAAGAAGGCGTGGGCATAAAAAGGTTAAACCTTGTCCCTTTATAAGGGCGGCCGAAACTATGCACCCCACGAGCCTGGTAAGACTCGCTTATCCCCCAAGCGCCGTAATCAATGGCGCGGTTGGGTTACCCACGCCCATATTGATGAGAATCCCGTAATATGGGGGACATGATCTCTGCTTTGACAAGACGTGTCAAAAAACTGCCTCGCGTTATGTGCGGGGCTAGTTAAAGGAAACGGTTCGAATAATCACCGGGCCATGGCATAATGTCGTGTTGCCAAAACAAGTCAGCAAATTAGATTTGTGGAAATATTATTCTCTCTATGATGGTATGTGGAACTTATTTTGCAGGGTCGGACACTATCCTTGTATTCAAATTCTTCCATGGTGTATTCGGAGGAGGAACCCGCCTTGCAATGCTGAAGACAACACTGCGCGCCGGACTCATCGTCATTGAAGCCTGGTTTAGGGGCTACTGAGGCAGTCCTGGATTAGGGGGTCTCCGGACAGCCGGACTATATCCTTTGGCCGGACTGTTGGATTATGAAGATACAAGATTGAAGACTTCGTCCTGTGTTCGGATGGGACTCTACTTGGCGTGGAAGGCAAACTAGGCAGTACGGATATGGATATCTCCTCCTTTGTAACTGACCTTGTGTAACCCTAACTGTCGGTGTCAAAACCGGCGGATCTCGGGTAGGGGGTCCCGAATTGTGCGTCTAGGCCGGATGGTAACAGGAGGCAAGGAACACGATGTTTTACCCAGGTTCGGGCCCTCTTGATGGAGGTAAAACCCTACGTCCTGCTTGATTAATATTGATGATATGGGTAGTACAAGAGTAGATCTACCACGAGATCAAGGAGGCTAAACCCTAGAAGCTAGCCTATGGTATGATTGTTGTATGATGAAGTTGTCCTATGGACTAAAACCCTCCGGTTTATATAGACACCGGAGAGGGTTAGGGTTACACAAAGTCGGTTACAATGGTATGAGATCTTGAATATCCGCATCGCCAAGCTTGCCTTCCACGCCAAGGAAAGTTCCATCTGGACACGGGACGAAGTCTTCAATCTTGTATCTTCATAGTCCTAGAGTCCGGCTGAAGGTATAGTCCGGCTACCCGAACACCCCCTAATCCAGGACTCCCTCAGTAGCCCCTGAACCAGGCTTCAATGACGATGAGTCCGGCGCGTAGATTGTCTTCAGCATTGCAAGGCGGGTTCCTCCTCCAAATTCTTCATAAAAGTTTTTAAACACCAAGAGTAGTGTCCGGCTCTGCAAAATAAGTTTCAACGTATTGCCACAGAGAGAATAATATTAACACAAATCTAATCCGCTGACGTATTCTGCAGCGTGACATCACACTATGGCCAAGCCTTTAGTCGAATCGTTTTCACTTTCCCACCACAGCGTGTTTTGCGAGGCGGTTTCCTTGGCACGTCTTGTCAATGCAGAGATCGTGTCCCCTTTATTTACGGGATTCTCATCAATACGGACGTGGGTAACCCAATCGTGCCTGCTAGCATGTCTTCTCGATTAAAGGCGAGTCCCAAACGGTTACGGGGAGGGCTCCTGGTATTCAACCTCTTATAAAGAGACCAAGGCCTTACTCCTTTTCTCCAATCTCAAAACAAGTTCGCCCGTCGCCTTGAGTTCCAACACCCTAGGCTCCAGATTCCAGGTGCTTCGGACCTTCGACAATGTCCGGTTCCGACCTTCAAGGCCGATGGATGCCCTCCTCCGTCACGGAGGAGGACGTTCTACAGTTGAGAGAGGCTAAGTTCTTGACCACCGAAATTTTGCATAGGTTGCCTGCTCAAAGGCAGGCTATTCCCAGTCCCCAGCCCAGTGAGAGCGTAGTGTTCATGTCTCACTTCCTTCGGGGGTTAGGCTTCCCGATGGATCCCTTCGTGAGGGGGCTGATGTTCTATTATGGGCTGGAATTTCATGACTTAGCCCCGGAGTCCATCCTCCACATTTCCTCATTCATCGTTGTGTGCGAAGCGTTCCTCCGTGTTACTCCTCACTTCGGATTATGGCTCAAGACTTTTGGAGTGGAGTCGAAGATGATCGAGGGACGGCACGCAGAGTGCGGAGGCGCTGTCATAAGTAAGAATGATGATGCTCCATGGCCCGAGGGCTCCTTTCAAGAGGAGCTCGGCTTGTGGCAACGAGAGTGGTTCTATATCACCGCTCCCAGGAGCACCAAGTGGGTGGCGCCTCCTGCCTTTCGCTCGGGCCCCCCACCACGGCTAGAGTCATGGGTCAACAAAGGATTAGATTGGGGGTTATCCAAAGACGTGCCCTTGTTGTAGGGCCGCATTAGGGATCTCTTAGAAAGAGACCTCAGCCTGGTCAAGGTGACGCAGGTCATGCTGATTCGCCGAACACTGCCCGACAAACGTCACTCCCTTTGTCTATGGGAGTTTAATCCGGAGGGACCACGAGCTCTCCAGCATTTTATGGGCGCAACGCCCGTGGAGATGTATAAAATGTTCTTCGGATCACAAGCAATGTGTCCGGATTTGACCGAGGATGCAGCTTTAAGCTGCAATCGCCCGGATACTCAAGTAAGTAACCTTGTGCCCGGACTCGCTATCCGTAAAATTGTCATAAATTCGCCCCTAAAAGGGCTGTCCTTTTAAACAAGAGTGGATAGCGAAGGCAAAGCTGATCAGGTGTCCGGCTCCCCTTCCTGAGACCAGGCTGGATCCCGTGCTAGTCAGGATGTTGAAGATCGTGCCTTTGGAGGGAAGTGAGGGGGAGGACAAGGAAACTATGGCCTCCTCGAAGGAGGCTGCTCCGAAGGGAAGAACCGACAATTCCTCTCCTAAGGGGAAGAAGAGGGCCGCCTCTGACGACCCGGAGACCATGGCCTCAAAGCGGGGGGAAAAGTCCTTGTCAGAGGGTCCGACGCCGGGGAGATCCTCGGCCGAACTACGCCCTCAAAGGGATCAGCCCTCCAGCGAGCCGTAAGTAGAGAAAGATTTTCCTTTAGAGGGATGAGAGAAATCCTTGCTTTTCATCTGAGAAGATTAACCGAAATTTTACTTTGTAGCTCGGACCTCAACCCTTCTCAGCAGAGCTTGTCTTCGGGGGATCTTCTTCCGAAGATGATGGAGAGTGGAACACCTCCCCCTGCCGTACCGCCTAGCGAGGCGGGCGACCCTGAGGTGTCGTCGCGGAGGGTTTCTCCGAATTCGGCAGGGGTGGAAGGTAGCCATATGTCCCCCCAAGGTTCTTCGCGTCCGGCCTTCGATAGAGGTCATAGGACGAGTCCGGCACCGTCCGATGCACGGTCGGAGGAGCTAATGATTCTGCTGGGGCGAGCTTCTATCTCAGAGGAGCACCGTGCATTGATGGGTACGGTGATTGGAAGGATTTCGTCCCCGGAAAGCGGATTGCATGAGGCCGTCAGAAGTTTGCTGACAGGTTTTGAGGTATGTTTGATAATGTACTTCTTTGTCAGTTGCGCATAAACAAGATGCGCCCTGTGTAGATAGTAGCCCCTGAGACTCTGTGCGTTGTCAAAATTGACGGCGCGCAGAGGATCATAATCCCAGGTCTAAAATGTCGCCTTTGTATACAGGTGGCGAAGTGTCCAGAATCGAGCCGAACTGATGATTTTGCCGAACTAAAGCGGCAACTTGACGTGGCAGATGCCGACATCGCGCTCGTCAACGAGCGGCTTGATGAGGCTCAAGGTATGCAATTCCTCGGGCGGCATCTGGTAAGAGGAGCTTTATGCCAGTATCTTACAATGTGTGTGCTTGACGCAGATGGTGCGGCCGCCGTGGAGAGTCTTCGGGCGGAACTTGCCCGAGCTAAGGAACAAGCCAGGAAAAGTGATGCGGCTGCCGAGAAGGCCCTTGAAGAGCTGAGAGCCAAACAGGCTGCTTACTGCCGAAGCAAGAAGGAGATGGCCGTGATGGCCGTGAAGTTAAAAAGTGCTGCTGACCGTAGCAAGTTTCTTGAGAAAGAAGACCGGGCGAGACAGACGGACTTAGAGAAGGCCGTTGCTGATGCCAAGGATGCTCGCTCTGTGATGAGAGCTGCGAAGGAGGAGCTGCGTCAGGCCGGACAGATTGCGGCTGGAAAGCCCTTTATGCTGCGGAGGAAGTTTTGCAATCCGAAGTTTGCTCTGTTGGACCGGATGTGGAGTGCGGAGGACACCTATCTGGATTTGGCAGCGAGTGCTGCTGATGCGACCGAATACTTTCGAGATCAAGAAGATCGCGAAGTGGAAAGGCTTTTCTGGTCGCAGTTCCAGAATCCAGAGCGTCCACTGGCAGTGGACGATCGTCTGGCTCAATGTGCCGAACTGAATAGATTGTCCGGACTCGCCATGAAGTACATCATGGGTCATCTGTGGCCGGGGAGATCGGAGCCGAAGAGTTATTTCAGCTTGGTGCAGCAATTCCTTGACGCGGTGCCACGTATCAATGCGATGAAGAGGTCAGCATGCATAGAGGGTGCACGGATGGCTCTTGCCCGTGTCAAGACATACTGGGCAGAGATGGAGACCACCGTTGTTGCATCCCGAGATTCGGACAAAAGCCGAG
Organism: Triticum urartu; assembly: GCF_003073215.2. Classification (NCBI taxonomy): domain Eukaryota; kingdom Viridiplantae; phylum Streptophyta; class Magnoliopsida; order Poales; family Poaceae; genus Triticum; species Triticum urartu. The sequence continues at coordinate 521,522,643 of NC_053025.1, forward strand.
TGCCCTCCGAGCACTATTTTCAGGAAGTCCTTGAAGGCGCTCGTGTAATAGAGACGCAGTGCTCGAAGGATGCTATGTTCTGATAGCATATGTAATTATAAAGCAATATTTTGATGAATTGTAGTAGCCTTTTATACTTGTGCCTTCAAGTATTTGGAACACCTCCTGTGCGGCCGTTTTAAGATATATGTACAAAATCTGAAAGATTGCAGTCGTTGGCTTCAGCCCCCACGCACATAGTGCGGGGGTGCTCGCAGAAGGCGCATTTTCACACTTAATCCAACGTCTTGGTGCTACAAAGGAGGTGATAGCGCAGCGAGCTAGGCAACCGAACTATAATGCTTTAACACTTTCACTTAGCCATAGGAGCTTGACAATGGGACTATTTAGGTAGCCCCTGGTGGCGACTGCGCTCGCCCGAATTAAGGGCGCGTATGTGCCTGGCCGGGAAACGGCCCTTCGTTAATGCGGAGGAATCCTACAGATTCCGGAGAGTCATCGAGTGGTTGACCAGTCTCATGCCATATCATGATAGTCAGTTTTCGGCTTTCTCTACTAAGGTGATCGCCTGGCCGAACCAGGGCACAATCGCAGTAGTTCTCCTGGTGTCGCCTTAGCCGATAGAGCGGAACGTAAGGCGGCTGAACACAGGAGCCGGGCAACCCAACATTTGACCAAAATCATGACTCGGAGCTGATGCATATAAGGCTAAACTCGCAACGCCGAACACTCCCTAAGGTATTCGGTCTTTATGAGAGCGGGCGAGGTAACGCTCTGAGGTATAAGCCCCTAGTGTCCAGGTACGCGCAAGAATTCTGACGTGGCCACATACCAAGATGCCAGCCTCCTCCTTGGTCATAGAACCAGGGGATGTGTATCAACAAGAGACAGTAAAAAAGGTTTACGCAGGGTCTTAATCTGAAAAGAATCCTTGGAACGGGTCCCTACTGCACGTCTGCGCCTGTGTCTCCGTTGTGCCGTATCCTGGACGGGCGCAACACGACGTTCATCTGTAAAAAGAGAGCAACTAAGTTGAAAAAGGGGCGTGCCGAACAAAAGTTATATGAAATAAACAAAGTGTAAAGTAAAATATGAAAAATTGAGCTTTATTGTCTCTTATTTTATACGTGTGAAGCCCCTAGTGTAGGGGTATATGGCCACTAAGCCTTTATCAACGATACTTTTGTGCCGGACTCGTCTATCCGTGTCCGTGGTCTTAATGACCTGTTCCGATGTTCTGGCTGGTGAAGCCATTGTATTGTGGGGTTGTTAAAGCGGTCGCACAATCCTCCGCTTGGGGGAGGTGTTCTCATTGCTTCCCCTTTAAGGAGATGATGCCGCGTGGACCAGGCATCTTAAGCGTAAGAGATGCATAATGCGGTATTGCGTTAAAGCGGGCGAGAGCTTCGCGTCCCAGTAGTGCTTGATAGCGACTTGAGAATGGGACGATGTGGAAAGTCAGCTTTTCGCGACGGAAGTTATTGGCAGAGCCGAAAATAACCTCGAGCCGGAGAAAACCCATGCAATGGGTGTCCGGACCTGGCATTACTCCTTGAAAGGAGGTTTTGCTATGGCGAATTCTTTTTGGGTCGATCCCCATGTGGCGGATTGAGTCCTGATATATCAGGTTGAGTCCGCTGCCACCGTCCATAAGGACATTTGAAAACTGGGGTCCGGCAATTATTGGATCGAGTACCAGGGCAGTCCAGCCTGGGTTCCTGACACTTCTAGAATAATCCAGATGATCGAAGATGATTGGTTTTGACAACCAGTGGCGGGATTCCTTTGGGATAGGCCGTGGGGCGCGTACCTTTATGGGCGCCACACGTTTTGTTATGTGGAGTAAGTTTACTGTTTTTACTTCTTGTGGGAAATTCTTTTGTTTCCTGGTACTCTACTTTTGGGGTTCGTCCTCGTCTTCACTTGGTATGTCGAGCCCCTTGTGTTCGACGTTGAGTCTGCCGGATTGTTTGAAAACCCAACAATCTCCGTGGGTATGGTTAGCAGGCTTTCCGGGAGTGCTGCGTATTTGACATATCCTATCCAAGATTTTGTTTGGGTTGGATAGGTCGTCCCTGTTATCTTGGAGGGGCGGCTTTTTCTGATTCTGTCGTGAGCTTTTGAATCCGGGGTTGACTGCCGTGCTCTTCGGACTTTTTTCCTTAGTCCGGCGACGGTCCTTATTGCGTCGTGGTTTTCCGTTTCCATCCCTAGTTTCGGATGTACTTGGATCACTGGTGCTGCATCTTGCCCACTAGCTGTCCTCTCCTGCACAAAAGCGGGTCATGAGGCTTGTTAGTGCGGCCATTGTTCTTGGCTTTTCTTGGCCGAGGTGTCTGGCGAGCCATTCATCACGAACATTATGCTTGAAAGCCACTAAGGCTTTAGCGTCCGGACAGTCGACTATCTGATTCTTTTTAGTAAGAAATCTATTCCAGAATTGCTGAGCTGACTCTCCGGGCTGTTGAGTTATGTGACTAAGATCGTCTGCATCCGGTGGGCGGACATAAGTCCCTTGAAAATTTGCTCGGAAAGCGTCCTTGAGCTCTTCCAAACTTCCGATTGTGTTTTCAGGAAGGCTTTTGAGCCAATGCCGGGCTGGCCCTTTAAGCTTGAGGGGTAAGTATTTTATGGCGTGGAGGTCATCTCCTCTAGCCATATGTATGTGGAGGATATAATCCTCGATCCAGACTCCAGGGTCTGTTGTTCCATCATATGCCTCTATGTTTACGGGTTTGAATCCCGCTGGAAATTCATAATCCATGACCTCATCGGTGAAACATAGGGGGTGTGCGGCACCCCTGTATTTGGGTGTGCCGGATTCTGATAATGGCTTTATTGCATTGCTTACGAGAGCTTGCTTTCTTGGCCCGTAAAATGGACCTAGCTGGGCCATGATGCGAATCCTTAAGTGGGTCGCATGCCGGCTTAAGTGCGGCGCTGCTTGCCGCTTTATGCTGGCCATGGGGTCGTCTATCCGACCGTGTGGCTTTCTCACTTTTGGAATGCGAGGGCTCTAAGGCCTCCTCGTCGAATTCAGGCAGTAGCTTTCTCTTCGGATAGCTTTTAGTGCGGCGACTGTCGCCGTATTTGTCTGTGGTATTGATTACTTTACTCCATCTGATCCTGAGTGCATCTTCTGCAGTTTTTAGCTTCCGCTTCTGCTTTTTCAGGCTGCGTGCGGTTGCAACGAGCCATTTGTGGAGGTTCTTCTGCTTCGTGGGCTTGTCCGGCGTAGGGTCATCCGGAATGCCATTTTCGCCGGGGGAGGGATGTTCGGTTTCTCTATCCGAGTTGTCCTGTTGGGACGGTTTCTCTAAGGCATGCTCGTCGTCTATCGGCTCATCCTGCTCTATGGCTGGGTCTTTATCGAGGCGGGGCTTGGGTCAGCGTTTATGCTGACGCTTTGATTGTTTTTCGAGAGATCGATCCCTCTTTCCATCCCCGTTTTCCTCGTTGTTGCTTCCTTTAGGGGTATCCACCATGTACACATCGTGAGATGAGGTGGCTGTCCAATGCCCTATAGGCGTTGGTTCTTGGTTGTCTCCTGCATCGTCGTCCATACCGTCGATGTCTTCGGAGTCAAAGTCGAGCATGTCGGTTAAGTCGTCGACAGTGGCTACGAAGTGGGTGGTGGGTGGGTTTTGAATTTCTTCATCATCCGAATCCCATCCTTGCTGACCGTAGTCCGGCCAGGGCTCTCCTGATAAAGAGAGAGACTTTAGCGAATTCAGGATGTCGCTGAAGGGCGAGTGCTGAAAGATGTCTGCGGCGGAGAACTCCATTATCGGCGCCCAATCGGATTCGATTGGCAGGGGCGTGGGGGGCTCGGAGTTTGGAAAGGAATCCGGCTCCTCAGAGTCACGGGCCATGCAGAGTGCGGGGCTGGAGTTCGGCTCGATCACCTCTGAGATCGCAGCCCCTGAGGCAGCGTCCAACCGCTGATCCCTGATCGGCGCAGTAGGCTCCGAATCAATGGTCGGAACCGATGCGTGTGCGGCCTCCAAAGAGCTGTTCGGCGGCAGAGCTATATCATGCCCATCGAGACAGTGCGGCACGCTTGGCTGTGGCTCGAATCCGTCGAAGATCAAGTCCCTGCGGATGTCAGCCATGTAGTTTAGGCTTCGAAACCTGACCTGATGGCCAGGGGCGTAGCTTTCGATCTGCTCAAGGTGGCCAAGCGACTTGGCCCGCAGTGCGAAGCCGCCGAAGACGAAGATCTGTCCGGGGAGAAAAGTCTCACCCTGGACTGCATCGTTGTTGATGATCGAAGGAGCCATCGGGCCTAAAGGCGAAGACACAGAGGAACTCTCAATGAAAGCACCAATGTCGGTGTCAAAACCGGCGGATCTCGGGTAGGGGGTCCCGAACTATGCGTCTAGGCCGGATGGTAATAGGAGGCAAGGAACATGATGTTTTACCCAGGTTCGGGCCCTCTTGATAGAGGTAAAACCCTACGTCCTGCTTGATTAATATTGATGATATGGGTAGTACAAGAGTAGATCTACCACGAGATCAAGGAGGCTAAACCCTAGAAGCTAGCCTATGGTATGATTGTTGTATGATGAAGTTGTCCTACGGACTAAAACCCTCCAGTTTATATAGACACCGGAGAGGGTTAGGGTTACACAAAGTCGGTTACAATGGTAGGAGATCTTGAATATCCGCATCGCCAAGCTTGCCTTCCACGCCAAGGAAAGTCCCATCCGGACACGGGACGAAGTCTTCAATCTTGTATCTTCATAGTCCTGGAGTCCGGCTGAAGGTATAGTCCGGCTACCTGAACACCCCCTAATCCAGGACTCCCTCACTAACCCTCTCCGGTGTCTATATAAACTGGAGGGTTTTAGTCCGTAGGACAACATACAATCATACCATAGGCTAGCTTCTAGGGTTTAGCCTCTCCGATCTCGTGGTAGATCAACTCTTGCAATACCCATATCATCAAGAACAAATCAAGCAGGACGTAGGGTTTTACCTCCATCAAGAGGGCCCGAACCTGGGTAAAACATCGTGTCCACTACCTCCTGTTACCATCCGCCTTAGATGCATAGTTCGGGACCCCCTACCCGAGATCCGTCGGTTTTGACACCGACAAAGGGGGAGAGAGGGAGGAAGGAAAGGGGGGCGCCGCCCTACCTCCTCGTCCAATTCGGACTAGAGGGAGAGGGGGCGTTCGCCTGCCCTGGTCTCCCTCTCTCTCCACTATGGACCAATAAGGCCTATACATTTACCGGGGGGTCCGGTAACCTCCTGGTACTCCAGTAAAATCCCGATTTCACCCAGAACTATTCCGATGTCCAAATATAGGCTTCCAATATATCGATATTTATGTCTAGACCATTTCGAGACTCCTCGTCATTATCCGTGATCATATCCGGGACTCTAAACTACCTTCGGTACATCAAAACACATAAACTCATAATACTGATCGTCACCGAACTTTAAGCGTGCAGACCCTACGAGTTCGACAACTATGTAGACATGACCGAGACTTGTCTCCGGTCAATAACCAATAGCGGAACCTGGATGCTCACATTGGTTCCTACATATTCTACGAAGATCTTTATCGGTCAAACTGCATAACAACATACGTTGTTCCCTTTGTCATCGGTATGTACTTGCCCGAGATTCGATCGTCGGTATCCTCATACCTAGTTCAATCTCGTTACTGGCAAGTCTCTTTACTCGTTCCGTAATACATCATCCTGCAACTAACTCATTAGTCACAATGCTTGCAAGGCTTATACTGATGTGCATTACCGAGAGGGCCCAGAGATACCTCTCTGACAATCGGAGTGACAAATCCTAATCTCGATTTATGCCAACTCAAAAAGCACCATCGGAGACACATGTAGAGCACCTTTATAATCACCCAGCTACGTTGTGACGTTTGGTAGCACACAAAGTGTTCCTCCGGTACTCGGGAGTTGCATAATCTCATAGTCATAGGAACATGTATAAGTCATGAAGAAAGCAATACCAACAAACAAAACGATCATCGTGCTAAGCTAACAGATGGTTCAAGTCAATCACATCATTCTCTAATGATGTGATACCGTTAATCAAATGACAACTCATGTCTATGGTTAGGAAACATAACCATCATTGATTCAACGAGCTAGTCAAGTAGAGGCAAACTAGTGACACTCTGTTTTTCTATGTATTCACACATGTACTAAGTTTCCGGTTAATACAATTCTAGTATGAATAATAAACGTTTACCATGATATAAGGAGATATAAATAACAACTTTATTATTGCCTCTAGGGCATATTTCCTTCAGTCTCCCACTTGCACCAGAGTCAATAGTCTAGATTACACAGTGATGATTCTAACACCCATGGAGTCTTGGTGCTGATCATGTTTTTCTCGTGAGAGAGGCTTAGTCAATGGATCTGCAACATTCAGATCCGTATGTATTTTGCAAATCTCTATGTCTCCCTCCTTGACTTGATTGCGGATGGAATTGAAGCGTCTCTTGATGTGCTTGGTTCTTTTGTGAAATCTGGATTCCTTTGCCAAGGCAATTGCACCAGTATTGTCACAAAATATTTTCATTGGACCCGATGCACTAGGTATGACACCTAGATCGGATATGAACTCCTTCATCCAGACTCCTTCATTTGCTGCTTCCGACGTAGCTATGTACTCCGCTTCACGCGTAGATCACGCCACGACGCTTTGCTTAGAACTGCACCAACTGACAGCTCCACCGTTCAATAAAAATACGTATCCGGTTTGTGACTTAGAGTCATCCGCATCAGTGTCAAAGCTTGCATCGATGTAACCATGTACGACGAGCTCTTTGTCACCTCCATAAACGAGAAACATATCCTTAGTCCTTTTCGGGTATTTCAGGATGTTCTTGACCGCTGTCTAGTGATCCACTCCTGGATTACTTTGATACCTCCCTTCTAAACTAATAGCAAGGCACACATCAGGTCTGGTACACAACATTGCATATATGATAGAGCCTATCGCTGAAGCATAGGGAACATCTTTCATTTTCTCTCTATCTTCTGCAATGGTCGGGCATTGAGTCTGACTCAATTTCACACCTTTTAACACAGCAAGAACCCTTTCTTTGCTTGATCCATTTTGAACTTCTTCAAAACTTTATCAAGGTATGTGCTTTGTGAAAGTCCAATTAAGCGTCTTGATCTATCTCTATAGATCTTGATGCCCAATATATAAGCAGTTTCATCGTGGTCTTTCACTGAAAAACTCTTATTGAAGTATCCTTTTATGCTATCCAGAAATTCTTTATCATTTCCAATCAAAAATATGTCATCCACATATAATATTAGAAATGCTACAGAGCTCCCACTCACTTTCTTGTAAATACAGGCTTCTCCAAAAGTCTGTATAAAACCATATGCTTTGATCACACTATCAAAATGTTTATTCCAACTCCAAGATGCTTGCACCAGTCCATAGATGGATCGCTGGAGTTTGCACACTTTGTTAGCTCCCTTTGGATCGATAAAACCTTCGGGTTGCATCATATAGAACTCTTCTTCCAGAAATCCATTCAGGAATGCAGTCTTTACATCCATTTGCCAAATCTCATAATCATAAAATGTGGCAATTTCTAACATGATTCAGACGGACTGAAACATCGCTACGGGTGAGAAAGTCTGATCGTAGTCAACTCCTTGAACTTGCTGAAAACCTTTCACAACAAGTCGAGCTTTTTAGACAGTAACATTACCGTCAGTGTCAGTCTTCTTCTTGAAGATCCATTTATTCTCGATGGATTGCCGATCATCGGGCAAGTCAACCAAAGTCCATACTTTGTTCTCATACATGGATCCCATCTCAGATTTCATGGCCTCAAGCCATTTTGCGGATTCTAGGCTCATCATTGCTTCCTCATAGTTCGTAGGTTCGTCATGGTCAAGTAACATGACTTCCAGAACAGGATTACTGTACCACTCTGGCGTGGATCTTACTCTGATTGACCTACGAGGTTCGGTAGTAACTTGATCTAAAGTTACATGATCTTCATCATTAGCTTCCTCACTAATTGGTGTAGGAGTCACATGAACAGATTTCTGTGATGAACTACTTTCCAATAAGGGAGCAGGTACAGTACCTCATCAAGTTCTACTTTCCTCCCACTCACTTCTTTCGAGAGAAACTCCTTCTCTAGAAACGATCCATTCTTAGCAACGAATGTCTTGCCTTCGGATCTATGATAGAAGGTGTACCCAATAGTCTCCTTTGGGTATCCTATGAAGACACATTTCTCTGATTTGGGTTCGATCTTATCAGGTTGAAGCTTTTTCACATAAGCATTGCAGCCCCAAACTTTAAGAAATGACAACTTTGGTTTCTTGCCAAACCATAGATCATAAGGTGTCATCTCAACAGATTTAGATGGTGCCCTATTTAACGTGAATGCAGCCGTCTCTAAAGCATAACCCCAAAACGATAGTGGTAAATCGGTAAGAGACATCATAGATCACACCATATCTAGTAAAGTACGATTACGACGTTCGGACACACCATTACGTTGTGGTGTTCCGGGTGGCGTGAGTTGCGAAACTATTCCGCATTGTTTCAAATGAAGACCAAACTCGTAACTCAAATATTCTCCTCCATGATCAGATCGTAGAAACTTTATTTTCTTGTTATGATGATTTTCCACTTCACACTGAAATTCTTTGAACTTTTCAAATGTTTCAGACTTATGTTTCATTAAGTAGATATACCCATATCTGCTCAAATCATCTGTGAAGGTGAGAAAATAACGATACCCGCCGCGAGCCTCAATATTCATCGGACCACACACATCAGTATGTATGATTTCCAACAAATCTGTTGCTCGCTCCATAGTTCCGGAGAACGGCGTTTTAGTCATCTTGCCCATGAGGCATGGTTCGCAAGTACCAAGTGATTCATAATCAAGTGATTCCAAAAGTCCATCAGAATGGAGTTTCTTCATGCGCTTTACACCAATATGACCTAAACGGCAGTGCCACAAATAAGTTGCACTATCATTATCAACTCTACATCTTTTGGTTTCAACATTATGAATATGTGTATCACTACTATCGAGATTTATCAAAAATAGACCACTCTTCAAGGGTGCATGACCATAAAAGATATTACTCATATAAATAGAACAACCATTATTCTCAAATTTAAATGAATAACTGTCTCGCATTAAACAAGATCCAGATATAATGTTCATGCTCAACGCTGGCACCAAATAACAATTATTCAGGTCTAAAATTAATCCCGAAGGTATATGTAGAGGTAGCATGACGACCGTGATCACATAGACTTTGGAACCATTTCCTACGCGCATCGTCACCTCGTCCTTAGCCAATCTTCGCTTAATCCGTAGCCCCTGTTTCGAGTTGCAAATATTAGCAACAGAACCAGTATCAAATACCCAGGTGCTACTACGAGCATTAGTGAGGTACACATCAATAACATGTATATCACATATACCTTTTGTTCACCTTGCCATCCTTCTTATCCGCCAAATACTTGGGGTAGTTCCGCTTCCAGTGACCAGTTCCTTTGCATTAGAAGCACTCAGTCTCAGCCTTAGGTCCAGACTTGGGCTTCTTCACTTGAGCAGCAACTTACTTGCCGTTCTTCTTGAAGTTCCCCTTCTTCACTTTACCCTTTTTCTTGAAACTGGTGGTCTTGTTGACCATCAACACTTGATGCTCCTTCTTGATTTCTACCTCCGCAGCCTTTAGCATTGCGAAGAGCTCGGGAATCGTCTTATCCATCCCTTGCATATTATAGTTCATCATGAAGCTCTTGTAGCTTGGTGGCAGTGATTGAAGAACTCTTTCAATGACACTATCAACAGAAAGATTAACTCCCAGTTGAGTCAAGTGGTTGTGGCACCCAGACATTCTGAGTATATGTTCACTGACAGAACTATTCTCCTCCATCTTGCAGCTGTAGAACTTATTGGAGACTTCATATCTATCAATCTGGGCATTTGCTTGAAATATTAACTTCAACTCTTGGAACATCTCATATGCTCCATGACGTTCAAAACGTCGTTGAAGTCCCAATTCTAAGCCGTAAAGCATGGCACACTGAACTATCGAGTAGTCATCAGCTTTGCTCTGCCAGACGTTCATAACATCTGGCGTTGCTCCTGCAGCGGGTTTGGCACCTAGCGGTGCTTCCAGGAGGTAATTCTTCTGTGCAGCAATGAGGATAATCCTCAAGTTACGGACCCAGTCTGTGTAATTGCTACCATCATCTTTCAACTTTGCTTTCTCAAGGAACGCATTAAAATTCAATGGAACAACAACACGGGCCATCTATCTACAACAACATAGACATGCAAAATACTATTAGGTACTAAGTTCATGATAAATTAAAGTTCAATTAATCATATTACTTAAGAACTCCCACTTAGACAGACATCTCTCTAATCATCTAAGTGATCACATGATCCATATCAACTAAACCATGTCCAATCATCACGTGAGATGGAGTAGTTTTCAATGGTGAACATCACTATGTTGATCATATCTACTATATGATTCACACTCGACCTTTCGGTCTCAGTGTTCCGAGGCCATATCTGCATATGCTAGGCTCGTCAAGTTTAAGCTGAGTATTCTACGTGTGCAAAATTAGCTTGCACCCGTTGTATGTGAACGTAGAGTTTATCACACCCGATCATCACGTGGTGTCTCGGTGCGACGAACTTTCGCAACGGTGCATACTCAGGGAGAACACTTATACCTTGAAATTTAGTGAGAGGTCATCTTATAATGCTACCGTCGATCTAAGCAAAATAAGATGTATAAAGGATAAACATCACATGCAATCAATATAACTGATATGATATGGCCATCATCATCTTGTGCCTGTGATCTCCATCTCCAAAGCACATTCATGATCACCATCGTCATTGGCTTGACATCTTGATCTCCATCGAAGCATCGTTGTCTTCATGCCAACTCACTACAAAAAACACACCTCCGTAATGATACGTGTTTGTCATAGTAGGTCACGTTTTCTGTCATGCATGTACATCCATGACGATTTTATGACAGAATCAAGATAGTCATACCTGTGTTGTCGTAGAAGTGTTCCATGACATTACCAAAATTATCATCACGGAAGTGTCCACTTCCATGACGATAGATCGTGCATCACAAAAGTGCTTTCGTCAAGGGTGACCGACACGTGGCATCCACCGTAACGGAACGCCGTTAAGCTATCGGGTCGGGTTTTGGATCCGATAACCCGTTAACAGCCCCGACCAATGGGGATTTTCCACGTGTAAAATCATCATTGGCTGGAGGAGACACGTGTCAGGTCCGCGTTGGCACAGGTGTCACTCATCCAATGGGCGAGATGTGCCTATGATATGTTGACACGTGGACTGGCCCATCAAGTTTAAATGGGCCAGCCCAACTGAAGGCCCACAAGATTTTGCGGACCATAATGGGCCGGCCCAGCTAAAGGCCCACGAGATTTTGCGGACCATAATGGGCTGGCCCAGCTAAAGGCCCACAATATTTTGCGGGCCATAATGGGCCAGCCCAGGTAAAGGCCCACAAGATTTTTGTGTGCCATAATGGGCCAGCCCAGGTAAAGGCCCACAAGATTCTTGCGGATCATAATGGGCCGGCCCAGCTAAAGGCCCACGAGATTTCGCCGACATTAATGGGCCGGCCCAGCTGTAGGCCCACAAGATTTTGAGGACCCTAGTAGGCCGGCCCATTAACTAGCTGCTATGTTTTGGGCCAAATGCCGACCCATATTTGATCTGGTCCATTAATGGCCTGCCACGCTCCGGGCCTAATAGTGGCCCATATGAGATCTGGCCCATCAAAAGCCTACCACGTTCTGGGCCAAATTACGGCCCAGATCAGGTCCGACCCTTTAAGAGCCTTTGGGCTCAATTATGGTCCATATCAGATTCGGCCCATCATCTGGACACTATGCTTTTGGGCTCACTTGTTAAAGGCCCACTTAGTAATTCGGCCTGATATTAGTTTTGTCCTGTTAAGGGCCCGTTTAAAATTTCGTCCCTATATTAATTTCGGCCTGTTAAAAGCCCGTCATATAGTTGGGCCTAACTACGGCCCGGCTTGCATCCGGCCTGCTCGCAGCCAATATCTAATTGGGCCAAACAAGGACCGAGACAATTTTGGCCTGTTAAAAGCCCGTGATTTGATTCGCACAATCATGGGCCGGGGTTCATTTCGGGCTGCTACCGGCCTATGAGCTGTTCGGCACGTTTCAGGCCCAACCTACATCGTGATTGCATGACGGCCCGATTATGTACCGTAATTTTACGGTTTGACGGGTTTACTGCGAAGACAGGATATATATACAGTAAAATAACTGCAGCATCGTGAATAAGAAAAAACCTAGACTATACAATAAAGAAATTACGACATATTACATCCACTGGGCATCAAAGTTCACCACTATGATAATAAAGCACAAGCAGACAGCAGATTACATACACTGGGCATCAAAGATCGCCACCAGTGCAAATAAACACGCCGAGAAAATAATATACAAAACCGATAGCACTTCAATAGAGTTCAAGAAAGGTTAGCCCTGCTGGGGAGCTATAGCGCAAGCAGCTGAGCAAGATGATGAGACTGCGCTTGTTCAACACTTATATCTTCCTCACTCTGAAAGATAAACAAGCAGACAGATGACATGTTTTGCACATAAAAGTATCAGTGCTGACAATTCATCACATTTCTTACTGACGAATAAAGTGACACAGTTTAAAATTGCATTAACACAATATGGTATTGTTCAGGTCAAGTCATGGCAGGAAATGACATTGTGAAGGAGTTGGCAGCTTCACGACACCACTGGAGTACAGATCAAGAACTCATAAGTATCAATGGTTAGTGTGCTGTCAATTTATACCATTTCAGATGGGCAAATAAAGAGACGGTTTAAGTAATAGTAGAGTGATATGACATTGTTCATAGTTAAGACATTGCAGAATATGACATTGTGCTGTAGTGGGTAGGTTCACCACACCACTGGATTACGGATGAAGAACAGAAGCATACATGCAGTGCAAAAGAAGATCACTTGCTCTGTATAGTTTAATTTACATGGTATGAAGAAGGAACTTGGTTGTACAACTGAAAACTTAAATTGAGAAAGGACAAACTTTTGTTTATGAACTACATAATAAACTTTAAACAAGCAATTTGATGCAAACACCAAAAATAAACAGCTGTTGCAGTCATGCCTAACCAAATATATACAACAAAGTTTGAAGGCTTGAGATGGACAAACTTACATTATTGGTGAAGACAGGCTCTATAAAGGCCTTGTCCATGCTGATGGGGGGGGGGCAATTCAAGAACTTTACCACAGAATCTTCTTCAAAAGCATTGCCTTTATTCTACATTTTGTTAAGAGTAAATATAGATGTGATAATATACGAAAAAATGGAGAATATTTAAGATAAGATGAAGAGTGATGCTACATAACCAAGTAGCTATAAATTTAAGTGCAGCAATACAGGCAAAAGGTACAGCCAAGAGCAATGCACAGCTAAACTTCTTCAGTACCAACCTTATGGTAAGAGTATATATAGATCTGATGTGTAGAAAATGGAGGGCAAAGAAAAATAAGCTGCAGAGTGATGGTACATGAACAACTACCTGTCATTATAAGTACACTGATAAACGACAGCATGTACTTACAAGAACAATGCAGAGCTAAAAAACATTGGCATTGGATATATTCTACACTAATGTAACCATTCATACAGATCAGATAATTTGGAGCGAACAATTGATAAGCAAGCTATCATGCATACTGCTGTCACATAATGAACCAGGTATGTATGCAAGTACAGTGATACAGGACAACATGTACTAAAAAGAGCAAAGCAGCGGGCAGCATATTTGCGATATCCTGTCGTTCTTGTCAAACCGGAATTCTTCTTCGAGCAGATTTCCTGCAAAAAAGATCCGTAAGGCACATGCGGAAAAGTAGAAGTTCAAATTGTCATGTGATTTCATAGACAGTACCTCATCCTGGGAACGAGACCAGTGCATTGATACGTCTCCAACATATCTATAATTTTTGATTGCTCCATGCTATATTATCTACTGTTTTGGACATTATTGGGCTTTATTATCCACTTTTATATTATTTTTGGGACTAACCTATTAACCAGAGGCCCAGCCGAGAATTGTTGTGTTTTGCCTGTTTTAGGGTTTCGAAGAAAAGGAATATCAAACGGAGTCCAAACGGAATGAAACCTTCGGGAATGTGATATTCTCAACGAATAAGACCCGGGAGACTTGGACCCTACATCAAGAAAGAAAAGACGAGGCCACGAGGTAGGGGGCGCGCATACCCCCCCCCCCCCCCGGCCCCCCCCCCCCCCCCGGGCCCCCCCCCCCCCCCCCCCCCAGGCGCGCCCTCCACCCTCGTGGGCCCCCTGTTGCTCCACCGATGTACTCCTTCCCCAAACGATCAGATACGGAGCCAAAACCCTAATTCCACCGCCATAACTTTATGTATCCACGAGATCCCATCTTGGGGCCTGTTCCGGAGCTCCGCCGGAGAGGGCATCGATCACGGAGGGCTTCTACATCAACAACATAGCCCCTCCGATGAAGTGTGAGTAGTTTACCTCAGACCTACGGGTCCATAGTTAGTAGCTAGATGACTTCTTCTCCCTTTTTGGATCTCAATACAATGTTATCCCCCTCTCTTGTGGAGAACTATTCGATGTAATCTTCTTTTTGCGGTGTGTTTGTTGAGACCGATGAATTGTGGGTTTATGATCAAGTCTATCTACGAATAATATTTGAATCTTCTCTGAATTCTTTTATGTATGATTGGTATCTTTGCAAGTCTCTTCGAATTATCAGTTTGGTTTGGCCTACTACATTGATATTTCTTGCAATGGGAGATGTGCTTAGCTTTGGGTTCAATCTTGCGGTGTCCTTTCCCAGTGACAGTAGGGGCAGCAAGGCACGTATTGTATTGTTGCCATCAAGGATAACAAGATGGGGTTTTCTTCATATTGCATGAGTCTATCCCTCTACATCATGTCATCTTGCTTAAGGCGTTACTTTGTTTTTAACTTAATACTCTAGATGCATGCTAGATAGCGGTCGATGAGTGGAGTAATAGTAGTAGATGCAGGCAGGAGTCGGTCTACTTGTCTCGGACGTGATGCCTATATACATGATCATACCTAGATATTCTCATAACTATGCTCAATTTTGTTAATTGCTCAACAGTAATTTGTTCACCCACCGTAGAATACTTATGCTCTCGAGAGAAGCCACTAGTGAAACCTATGGCCCCCGGGTCTATCTTCATCATATTAATCTCCTACTACTTAGTTATTTCCTTTGCTATTTCCTTTGCCTTTATTTTACTTTGCATCTTTATCACAAAAATACCAAAAAATATTATCTTATCATATCTATCAGATCACACTCTCGTAAGTGACCTTGTAGGGATTGACAACCCCTATTTGTGTTAGTTGTGAGAATTTATTTGTTTTGTGCAGGTATGAGGGACTCGCGCGTAGCCTCCTACTGGATTGATACCTTGGTTCTCAAAAACTGAGGGAAATACTTACGCTACTTTGCTGCATCATCCCTTCCTCTTCGGGGAAAACCAACGCAGTGCTCAAGAGGTAGCAAGAAGGATTTCTGGAGCCGTTGCCGGGGAGGTCTACGCAGAAGTCAACATACCAAGTACCCATCACATACCCTTATCTCCCGCATTACATTATTTGCCATTTGCCTCTCGTTTTCCTCTCCCCCACTTCACCCTTGCCGTTTTATTCGCCCTCTCTCTCTCTATCCTCCCTCTCTTTCTCTATTTGCCTCCTTTTGCCCGCTTGCTTTTTGTTTGCTTGTGTGTTAGTTTGTTTGCTTGTCGTTATGGCTAGTCCCTTATCTTCTCCGTTGTCTCCCGAGAATGAAATTCTAAATTTTAAGCAAAGGGAGGGAGAAAATCTAAAAGATGCTTGGTATAGAATTCGCAATGCTCAAAATAGATCTACTAGGAAGCAATCTACTTCTATTCTCCTTCGCAATTTTTATGTAAGCATTACTCTCTGGCACAGATATGTTCTTGATACTATTACCGGAGGGAACTTCTTGGGTAGCCATACTTTTGATTCTTATATTGCTATGATATATTTATTTGGCTCACCCCCTCTCTTGGTTAATGGAACTGTATTAAATTTGGGTCATGTTATGCAAAAGCTTGAAATTATTGAAAATAAGGTTGCTACCGTAGAGTTAATTGAAAATTTGGATAAAAAGATTCACAGCTGAATCTCTCAATATGGATCTAAAGTAGGAGTTACTTTGAAAAATATTAAAGAAAAGGAACCCATAGTTAATGAGAAAATAAATCACGATTCTACTAGGATCGATAAACTTGAGGATATTATTACCAACTTGGGAACCGCTTTTTCTTCCGTAAATAATACTCCAAGTCCTTCCACTAAAGTTGCTAAGCTTATGTACGTTCCTAAAAATAAGGGTGAATCCTCTAGTAAGGAAAATGCGGATCTCAAATCTATAAGTATTCATCCCAATCTTTTTGCTATCATTAAGGAACCATTTGTTACAAATGAATTTTTCGATCTTGTGCCTAAAAGTTCGATAATTAATAAAAATAAAGAAATTCCTAAATATGGTAGATGCCTAATTGAAGAATTGCCTACCAAAGATGACAATACCTAGATCTATTCTTGCTTGTTATGCCTAGCTAGGGGCGTTAAACGATAGCGCTTGTTGGGAGGCAACCCAATTTTATTTTTATTCCTTGCTTTTATATCCTGTTTAACAATAAATAATTTATCTAGCATATTTTTTGGTTGTGTTTTTTGTGTTTAATTAGTGTTTGTGCCAAGTAGAACCGTTGGGAAGACTTGGGGAAAGTCTTGTTGAACTTGCTGTAAAAAACAGAAACTTTAGCGCTCACGAGAACTGCTGTCATTTTTGTTTGGAAAGTGCTATTTAGTTAATTCTTTTTGAAGATGATTAATAGATAATTTACTCACGTCCAGCAATTTATTTTAGAATTTTTGGGGTTCCAGATCTTGCGCTAGCTACAGATTACTACAGACTGTTCTGTTTTTGACAGATTCTGTTTTTCGTGTGTTGTTTGCTTATTTTGATGAATCTATGGCTAGTAAAATAGTTTATAAACCATAGAGAAGTTGTAATACAGTAGGTATAACACCAATATAAATAAATAATGAGTTCATTACAGTACCTTGAAGTGGTCTTTTATTTTCTTTCGCTAACGGAGCTCACGAGATTTTCTACTTTAAGTTTTGTGTTGTGAAGTTTTCAAGTTTTGGGTAAAGATTTGATGGATTATGGAACAAGGAGTGGCAAGATCCTAAGCTTGGGGATGACCATGGCACCCCCGAGATAATCTAAGGACACTTAAAAGCCAAAGCTTGGGGATGCCCCGGAAGGCATCCCCTCTTTCGTCTACTTCTATCGGTAACTTTACTTGGAGCTATATTTTTATTCGCCACATGATATGTGTTTTACTTGGAGCGTCTTGTATGATTTGAGTCTTTGCTTGTTAGTTTACCACAATCATACTTGATGTACACACCTTTTGAGAGAGCCACACATGATTTGGAATTTGTTAGAATACTCTATGTGCTTCGCTTATATCTTTTGAGTTCTATAGTTTTGCTCTAGTACTTCACTTATATCTTTTAGAGCACGGTGGTGGATTTGTTTTATAGAAACTATTGATCTCGCATGCTTCACTTAGATTATTTTGAGAGTCTTAATAGCATGGTAATTTGCTTAAAATCCTAATATGCTAGGTGTTCAAGATTAGTAAAATTTTCTTAAGAGTGTTTTGAATACTAAGAGAAGTTTGATGCTTGATAATTGTATTGAGATATGGAGGTAATAATATCAAAGTCCTGCTAGTTGAGTAGTTGTGAAATTGAGAAATACTCGTGTTGAAGTTTGCAAGTCCCATAGCATGCACGTATGGTAAACGTTATGCAAAAAATTTGAAACAGGAGGTGTTATTTGATTCTCTTCCTTATGAGTGGCGGTCGGGGACGAGCGATGGTCTTTTCCTACCAATCTATCCCCCTAGGAGCATGCGCGTAGTACCGAGGTTTTTGATGACTTGTAGATTTTTGCAATAAGTATGTGAGTTCTTTATGACTAATGTTGAGTCCATGGATTATACGCACTGTCACCCTTCCATCCTTGCTAGCCTCTTCGGTACCGTGCATTGCCCTTTCTCACATTGAGAGTTGGCGCAAACTTCGCCGGTGCATCCAAACCCCGTGATATGATACGCTCTTTCACACATAAACCTCCTTATATCTTCCTCAAAATAGCCACCGTACCTACCTATTATGGCATTTCCATAGCCATTCCGAGATATATTGCCATGCAACTTTCCATCATTTCGTTCATCATGACACATTCATTATTGTCATATTTTCTTAGCATGATCATGTAGTTGACATAGTATTTGTGGCAAAGCCACCGTTCATAATTCTTTCATACATGTCACTCTTGGTCCATTGCATATCCCGGTACACCGCCGGAGGCATTCATATAGAGTCATCTTTTGTTCTAGTATTGAGTTGTAATCATTGAGTTGTAAATAAATAGAAGTGTGATGATCATCATTTTCTAGAGCATTGTCCCAAGTGAGGAATAAATAAAAAAAAAAGAGAAAGGCCATAAAAAGAGAAGGCCCAAAAAAATAAAAAAAAAGAGAGAAAAAGAGAGAAGGGACAATGTTACTACCCTTTGCCACACTTGTGCTTCAAAGTAGCACCTTATTCTTCATGTTAGAGAGTCTCTTGTTTTGTCACTTTCATATACTAGTGGGAATTTTTCATTATAGAACTTGGCTTACATATTCCAACAATGGGCCTCCTCAAGTGCCCTAGGTCTTCGTGAGCAAGCAAGTTGGATGCACACCCACTAGTTTCTTTTATTGAGCTTTCATACATTTATAGCTCTAGTGCATCTGTTGCATGGCAATCCCTACTCCTTGCATTAACATCAATCAGTGGGCATCTCCATAGCCCATTGATTAGCCTCGTTGATGTGAGACTTTCTCCTTTTTTGTCTTCTCCACATAACCCCCCTCATTATATTCTATTCCACCCATAGTGCTATGTCCATGGCTCGCGCTCATATATTGCGTGAAAGTTTATAGGTTTGATATTACTAAAGTATGAAACAATTGCTTGGCTTTTCATCAGGGTTGTGCATGATGAGAGCATTCTTGTGTGACGAAAATGAAACATGACTAAACCATATGATTTTGTAGGGATGAACTTTCTTTGGCCATGTTATTTTGAGAAGACATAATTGCTTAGTTAGTACGCTTGAAGTATTATTATTTTTATGTCAATATGAACTTTTGTCTTGAATCTTTCGGATCTGAATATTCATACCACAATTAAGAAGGATTACATTAAAATTATGCCAAGTAGCACTCCGCATCAAAAATTCTGTTTTTATCATTTACCTACTCGAGGACGAGCAGGAATTAAGCTTGGGGATGCTTGATACGTCTCCAACGTATCTATAATTTTTGATTGCTCCATGCTATATTATCTACTATTTTGGACATTATTGGGCTTTATTATCCACTTTTATATTATTTTTGGGACTAACCTATTAACCGGAGGCCCAACCCAGAATTGTTGTTTTTTTTGCCTGTTTTAGGGTTTTGAAGAAAAGGAATATCAAACGGAGTCCAAATGGAATGAAACCTTCGGGAACGTGATTTTATCAACGAACAAGACCCGGGAGACTTGGACCCTACATCAAGAAAGAAAAGAGGAGGCCACGAGGTAGGGGGCGCGCCTACCCCCCCCCCCCCCCCCCCCCCCCCCCCCCCCCCGCCCCCCCCCCCCCCCCCCCCCAGGCGCGCCCTCCACCCTCATGGGCCCCCTGTTGCTCCACCGACGTACTCCTTCCTCCTATATATACCTACGTACCCCCAAATGATCAGATACGGAGCCAAAACCCTAATTCCACCGCCGCAACTTTCTGTATCCATGAGATCCCATCTTGGGGCCTGTTCCGGAGCTCCGACGGAGGGGGCATCGATCACGGAGGCCTTCTACATCAACACCATAGCCCCTCCTATGAAGTGTGTGTAGTTTACCTCAGACCTACGTGTCCATAGTTAGTAGCTAGATGGCTTCTTCTCTCCTTTTGAATCTCAATACAATGTTCTCCCCCTCTCTTGTGGAGAACTATTCGATGTAATCTTTTTGCGGTGTGTTTGTTGAGACCGATGAATTGTGGGTTTATGATCAAGTCTATCTACGAATAATATTTGAATCTTCTCTGAATTCTTTTATGTATGATTGGTTATCTTTGCAAGTCTCTTCGAATTATCAGTTTGGTTTGTCCTACTAGATTGATCTTTCTTGCAATGGGAGAAGTGCTTAGCTTTGGGTTCAATCTTGCGGTGTCCTTTCCCAGTGACAGTAGGGGAAGCAAGGCACGTATTGTATTGTTGCCATCGAGGATAACAAGATGGGGTTTTCTTCATATTGCATGAATTTATCCCTCTACATCATGTAATCTTGCTTAAGGCGTTACTCTGTTTTTAACTTAATACTCTAGATGCATGCTGGATAGCGGTCGATGAGTGGAGTAATAGTAGTAGATGCAGGCAGGAGTCGGTCTACTTGTCTCGGACGTGATGCCTATATACATGATCATACCTAGATATTCTCATAACTATGCTCAATTCTGTCAATTGCTCAACAGTAATTTGTTCACCCACCGTAGAATACTTATGCTCTCGAGAGAAGCCACTAGTGAAACCTATGGCCCCGGGTCTATCTTCATCATATTAATCTCCTACTACTTAGTTATTTCCTTTGCTATTTACTTTGCCTTTATTTTACTTTGCATCTTTATCACAAAAATACCAAAAAATATTATTGTATCATATCTATCAGATCTCACTCTCGTAAGTGGCCTTATAGGGATTGAAAACCCCTATTTGAGTTGGTTGCAAGGATTTATTTGTTTTGTGCAGGTACGAAGGACTCGCGCGTAGCCTCCTACTGGATTGATACCTTGGTTCTCAAAAACTGAGGGAAATACTTATGCTACTTTGCTACATCATCCCTTCCTCTTCGGGGAAAACCAACGCAGTGCTCAAGAGGTAGCATGCATAAGAAGGTTTTTCCATTCAATGTCTTCTAAATTTAGCACAGGAGACTTCACCGGAAATTCGTTTATAGACTTGCCATCAAAGTGTGATTTCCTCAGGTAACACCGATACTACTGCAATGCTTCCTTGAAAAGCACAAGCAAGCTTTGCTCGTCATGACTATCCAGATTGACCCTCGCCTAGTTACAACAATGTAATGTAAATCATTGATGTGTTCAATCAGTAGAAAATAGGAAAATAATAGCCATGAATAATAGCACTTACACGTAAGTTGGACAGGAAGATGTGAAAATGGTGTTTGTCTCATAATAATATTCCCATGATGGGAATATATGCACGTAGTCCCTAACAACATTGAAAGCATTGTATTTTAAACTGGGAATAAATGGAATGGGGTTCCAATCTGTAGGAATTGGCCGTCTCTGCAGTTGGGATAGGTCTTCGGCCGGTGGACTTGCTGTACTTTTTGTTGGAGTGGGATTTTTCTGTGGTACAGCTGGTGCTATGGCAAATGAAATCGGTATACCTTTTTCTGGAGTGCAGGTCCTATGTGGTGGGGCTAGTGGTGTGGCCAGTGAAGTATGGGTATAGTCTGCTGGAATCGGTCCTACGTTTTGTGTCACTGGTTGTACAACCAATATAAGTGGGGTGCTGTCTGATTTCTCTGGCACCACCACGTTTTTCAAGGACTTTGCTGGTGGTCCTTCAGGTTCGGCAATCACCCTCTTCCTTTTTGATGTCTGATGCACAAGAATAGCATTTGAGTGGAAAACATGGTATGATGATAGATGGAATATGTATTGATAATGGATGGGCATGGCATCTCGACATATATGATGAGTAAACTAAGTAGATGGCGGTGCAACAAAGTAGAAGAAATGCAAGACAACATATGCAAGATACCCGCAATCAATAAAACATTGCCAAATTAGAACAGGCATCTTGATGGGTGAACAGGACAGGCCATCTGCCTTTGCTTCTCGAGGTTAGAATAGTCATTAGGATCATATTCTGAACAAGAATCAACAGGTGGGGAGCGTATGAGTTTCATTGCATCCAGAATGGAATTCAATGCCTTGGTGCCAATTTTGTAAGTCATTGCAGTGTTTAGCTTCAAGAGTGGACTGCTGCTAGTGCGACACAAAATAGCTACATAGATCATAGTGTAGATATAACGGGAAAACCTTAAGCATCAGAGTAAAATCAGCAAAGTGGAACTTGCTGGAATATATGTGCTAGTATTGCTGGTACGGCTAGAGAGGCTTCGGATACCAGCTCTATTCAAGTGAAGGTGCGGTACTGTTAATATCAGTGTAACTCTCAAAGGCGACACAGCTCCCCGCATTTCCTTGCTATTCTTATAGGATTCAAGTGGGCAGGCCACTACAAATCCTATTCCTATGTTTACAAGATCCTACGAATCAAAGAGGCTCAAAATGTCCATCACAACCGACCGTATAAACCTCTACACTGCAAATGTCCCTGCTCATCTTTAGTACAAGGAACATACTGTACTACTATCATACTCCCTCCGTTCCAAAATATAAGTCTTGGTAGAGATTTCCACTATGGATCACATACAGATGTATCCAAATACATTTTAGAGTGTATATTCACTCATTTTGCTCGATATGCAGTCCATGGTGGAATATATACAAAGACTTGTATTTAGGAACGGAGAGAGTACATATTAAATAAGAACAGAAGAGGAACATGGTAAAGAAGAGCAAGCAGATTTTGGATAATAAAATGTTGGTTGTGTAGTGCCCACACATGATGAACCAGAGCGCATTAAGAATGCAACTCCCAGTTGTCTCTCGACCATTTCAGGCGGTTGGATGAAGATCCTACGTCTCCTAACCCTTCTTATTCCTCGTCTCTGATTCTTCCCATACAGAACACCGCACGGGTCGCCGGCCGGACCACCGGCCCCCACCGCCTGTGTTCCTCCGCCACCCCCCCCCCCCCCCCCCCCCCCCCCCCCCCCCCCCCCCCCGAGTTTTCTTCGTTCGGCAAGGCCCCACAACCACCCGAGCCCCTTCGATCGCACCAGCGAACTCCGGCGAGCTCTGAAAAATCGACTGACCCAATTTTGAAATTTAGTCTACTGTGATTTAACTAGTGTGGAATATAAAAGGGGAAAACCATAAGCATTGGGAGTATAGTGTTGAGCATGCCATGGCGGATCTGAAGGTGCAAACCGGACAAAGGCAACTTCGCAACCAAGACAAGAAATCAGAGTAAAGCAGTGGCGATCTATTTTCTTGCTGCGATAAATAAGTTGAGCAGATACGAAAGAGTACCGCCTCTGGTGCGGCGCCGTGTACGCATCTGCTGAGAATTTCATGATGTTGCGGTAGCGATGGCTGTCGGCGGCATGGAAGCAGATCTAGGAGGGTAGACGGTGGCGGCGGGGTGCGGTGGACGATACGGTCGTAGGAGCGGCGCCGGCAAGGTGGACGACGGCGGGGATGAAGCGAGAGGACGGGATGCAAGGATCCCGGTCCGATGCCGTGGATGAGAGAGGTCGATCTCTTGTAATGGACGGCGGCGTCGGGGTATCAACTCCGGTATGGTGGAGGAGGACGGCGGTGGATGGGGTGGCGGACAACGGCGGATGGAGGAGGGTGTGGTGGAGAGGGTGTTTTGGCGCCCACGGAGTACGAATGGGGAAAAAGGGAGGTAGAGAGGAAGGGGGAACCATGTATTCAGGGCGCGCTTGTCTAAAATGCGAGGAAATTTACAAACTTAGCCTCCGTTTCAAATTTCTACTACATCACAACAACATTAGTCGGTTGGGGATAGGACGGTAATCTCGCATACACCGAATATTTGCCGATGAAAGTTTGTTTTTGGCGCCCACCGTGTATGAATATGAATCAGGGAGGGAGTCGATTTCGGCCGAGGACACAATGTGTTTTGGCGCCCACCGTGTATGAATCCAGGTGAGAGGCGGTTACGTCACGTTTGGGTGAAATTACAAACCTACCCCTATCGAAACCTATAGAAATCCAGCAGATAGGCTTTGCGTGGCAAGGATAGGCAGTAGTGATTTCCATGTCGCAAATTTTGGTTTCGGGCGGTTACTGCAACTTTCCCTGCTTCGTTCAAATTTTGCAAAGTGCACGTTTACCATGCCAACTCAATTCGAATCCCGTTTGTATTCCATTTTTTCGGGCGGGATCCATTTTCAATTGGAATTACATTCTATATACATCATTTTTTATATATACTTTCAAAAGCACAACAAAGAATTCTGCTCCTTTATATGTATAATATGATTTACAAATACAACGATCTCTAAATATTAAGGTTGAATTCGAAACAATTTAACCAAATTATGTTCTACTAAAATGTATGGATCAGTAATATCTACATATTAAATAACATAGATGTGCGTGAATTCATATGAGTATGCATGTTTGATAGATCAATTTTGGTTCGAGTATGGATTACATCTATCATCATCTCGAATTCAAATATTTGAATCCCTTTTTTGTTCACTCCTTTCACGCCCATCTCTCTCGCATGCATGCTCCTTCGGGTAGCTATCACTCTCTTTTCTCCAGCTCACCCGCACGCTCACTTCATGTTTCTCCTATCCTCGCAAACATGGTCTCTCGACATCTCCCTTGAGAAGTGTCACACTCTCCCTATCATTATACATTACATGGTTTTCATTATCTCTCACGTCTCTACTGTTCTCTAGTATCACTCGGTACCTAATCTTTCTTTTTCACCGCCACACACACAGTCTCCACTCGTCTTTCACTTTGTCTTTCTCTCTATGGGATTCTCTCACACACACCCTATATGTCTCTACATATGACTCATACCACTAAAATTACTCTCTCTCTCTCTCCTATAGACACAACATTTGTTGCGGTCTCCTTTTCGTCTCCATCCTAGACTGACATTATTCATTTGTTTATGGATCAGACAACCCCGACTACCGTCTCCTCTCTCTCTTTGTCGGTGTCAAAACCGGCGGATCTCGGGTAGGGGGTCCCGAACTGTGCGTCTAGGCCGGATGGTAACAGGAGGCAGTGGACACGAAGTTTTACCCAGGTTCGGGCCCTCTCGATGGAGGTAAAACCCTACGTCCTGCTTGATTAATATTGATGATATGGGTATTACAAGAGTTGATCTACCACGAGATCAGAGAGGCTAAACCCTAGAAGCTAGCCTATGGTATGATTGTTGATGTGTATGTTGTCCTACGGACTAAAACCCTCCGGTTTATATAGACACCGGAGAGGGTTAGGGTTACATAAAGTTGGTTACAATGGTAGGAGATCTGATCATCCGCATCGCCAAGCTTGCCTTCCACGCCAAGGAAAGTCCCTTCCGGACACGGGACGGAGTCTTCAATCTTGTATCTTCATAGTCTAGGAGTCCGGCTGAAGGTATAGTCCGGCCATCCGGACAACCCTAATCCAGGACTCCCTCAGTAGCCCCTGAACCAGGCTTCAATGACGACGGGTCCGGCGCGCAAATTGTCTTCGGCATTGCAAGGCGGGTTCCTCCTCCAAGTACTTCATAGAAGATCTCAAACACAAAGATAGAGTCCGGTTCTGCAAAATAAGTTTCCACATATTGCCATAGAGAGAATAATAATACTAACACAAATCTAATCTGTTGACGTATTCTGTGGTGCGACACGCCACGGCCAAGCCTTTATCCATTTAATTATCCCACCTCAGTGCGTTGTGCGAGGCGGTTTCCTTGGCACGTCTTGTTGAAGCGAAGATCGTGTCCCCTCATTACGGGATTCTCATCAATACGGGCGTGGGTAACCCAACCGCTTCTAGGACTCCTAGATCATAGGCAAGTCCAAACGGACTCAGGGAGGATGCTTGATATCCACCCTCTTTATGAAGGGACAAAGATTTTACTTTTCCCTCCCGTGCTCAATCGAATCCTTCCCCCGCCTCAAGCTCAAACGCCCAAAGCTCAGGTCAGGTGCTCCGAACCTTCAGCCATGTCCGGATCCAGCCTTCAAGGCCGATGGATGCCCTCCTCCGTCACGGAAGAAGACATCAAAAGGTTGAGGGAGGCCAGGTATCTGACCGCCAAAATGTCGCATCAGCTGCCTCCCCGGGGGCAGGCCGTCCCCTCTCCCAAACCCAACGAGAGCGTCGTGTTCGTCTCCCACTTCCTCCGAGGTCTAGGTTTTGCACTGGATCCTTTCGTCAGGGGGTTGATGTTTTATTACGGGCTAGATTTCCATGATCTAGCTCCGGACTCCTGCATATCACGACTTTTGTTGTCGTATGCGAGGCCTTCCTCTGGGTTACCCCCCACTTTGGCTTATGGCTCAAGACCTCTGAAGTAAAGCCGAAGATGATCGAAGGGCAACATGCAGAGTGTGGAGGCGCCTCAATACGCAATATGACGGGAGCTCCGTGGCCCAAAGGTTCCATCCCAGAGGTGTCTGCATTGTGGCAACAGGAGTGGTTCTACATCACGACTCCTAGAAGTGCCAAGTGGGCGGCCGCCCCCATTTTTCGCTCCGGCCCTCCACCACGACTGATGTCATGGATCAGCAGAGGACTGAGCTGGGGTCCAGCCAAGGACGTGCCTTTAATGCAAAGCCGCATTCGAGATCTCTTCAACGAAGATCTCAGTTTGGTTGCGGTAATACAAGTTATGCTGGCTCGTCAAGTCCAGCCTTGCAAACGTCGACCCCTTCGCTTATGGGAGTTCAATCCCGAGGGTTCGTGTGCCATTCAAAATTTTCTTGGCCTGACGCACGAGGATATGTATAAGTTATTCTTCGGACCTCAAGTAGAGTGTCTAGAAATCACCGAGGACGTGGGCCTGAGTAGTAACCGTGCCGCCGAACAGGTAAGGAATCCTCCGGCCGAACATATTATCTTTCCTTCGTTACGAAGTTATTTCTAAGAGTTTGCTTTCTCGACCAGGACTGGCTAACAAAGGCGAAGTTGATTCGGTGTTTGGCCTCCCTCCCTGAGGGTTTGGAGAATCCGGTATTGGAAAAGATGCTCCAGACCACACCTTTCCCGGATCCCTTGAAGGAAGATACTGTGGAGGATAATGCGGCCGGACGCGGGCCCCCAACGCTGCCTATTCTAACCGAGGGAGCGAGCGTCTCCGTGAAGGAAGACGACCGGAAGAGGAAAAGGGCTACGCCCAGGAATTCGGAAGCCGAAGCTTCCAAACGGGAGAAGAAATCTTCCACCAGGGGCCCTACCTTGGGGGGCGCTGCTGCCGCACAAAGTCCGCGGGGGGATCAATTCTCCCGGGAGTCGTAAGTGACCCGAAAACTTTAATAGTACAGATATGCCATTCTTTTCTTCTGAGAAAATAACCACCGCATATATTTGTGCAGTTCGGGCCTTAGCCCCTCTAAAATGAGCTCGTCTTTGGGGGATCTTCTTCCAGAGATGATGGAGAGCGAGACACCTCCTCCAGACTCCTCCGCTCCGGAAGCGGGCGACCCTGAAGTGTCGTCGCGGAGGGCCTCTCCGAGTCCGGTGAGGCCAGAAGGTAATCCTATTGATCCCCGAGGCTCCCAGTGTCCGACTCCCGAAGAGAGCAGACAAAAGAGTCTGGCACTGTCTAGTGTGTGATCGGACGTTCTGAGGGAGTTGGTGGGGCGAGCAGCCATCTCAGACGATCACTGTGTACCGATGAATATGGTGATGGAGAGGATATCGTCCGCCGAAAGCGGATTGCATGAAGCCTTTATGAGTCTACTGACAGGCTTTGAGGTACGTAAAAGGAATGTGTAATAGTCCTGCACATGCTAGGTGTGCCCTGTGTAGATAGTAGCCCCTGAGACTCTGGTTTTCGTCGGAAACGATGACGAACGGAGGATCATATTCCCAGGTAATAACCATACTACCTCTATGTGCAGGAGATGGAAGCTCCGGTGGCCAGCCGGACTAGCCAGTTTGCCCGTTTAGAACGGCAGTTGGATGCGGCAGATGCCGACATCGAGCTTGTTAACAAAAGGCTTGACGAGGCGCAGGGTAAGTATCCTTGTCTGGTAAACGCCACATATGAAGATTATGATGCCAATGTTTTTAACATGTTATGACTGCAGATGGAGCTTCCGCTGTTGAAGCCTTGCGGGCGGAACTTGCCCGAGCCAAGGAACAAGCAAGATTGGGTAATGCGGCTGCTTTGAAGGTGGCCGAAGAGTTGTGAGCCGAGAAGGCCGCACATGGCGATAGCCGGGATAAGATGGACAATATGGCCGTAGAATTAAAAGCCGCCGTAGACCATTGTCGGGCTCTTGAAAAGGAAAACCAGGCGAAGGCATCGGACCTTGAGAAGGCTGCTGCAACGGGAAAGGACCTCCGCTCTGCTATGAGGGCAAAGAAGGAGGAGCTGCGGGAAGCCGGGGATATTGTAGCTGGGAAGTCCTTTATCCTGCAGAGGAAGTACGGAGATCCACGGTATGCCCCTCTGGATCGGCTGTGGAGTTTGGAGGATGCGTATATGGATTTGGCAGCGAGCGCTGCCGGTGCGGCCAAGTACTTCCAGAGGCAGACGGACCGTGAAGTAGACCAGCTGTTTTGGAAACAATTCCTTTCTCCCGAGCGTCCGCTTTCGTTGACGGACCAATTAGCCGAATGGTCCGAACTAAATAGGTTGTCCGGACTCTCCATGAGGTCTGTTGTGGATCAGCTATGGCCGGGAAGGTCAAAACCGAGCAGCTATTTCAGCTTGGTGCAGCAGGTCCTCGACGTGGTGCCGAGCATAAATGCGATGAAGAGGTCGGCGTGTATAGAAGGCGCATGGATGGCCTTTGCCCGTGCTAAAGCATACTGGGCAGAGATGGATGCTACCACTGTTGCAGCGCAGGATTCGGCCATAGGTCGAAGGGCTGCTGAGCACTACTTTGAGGAAGTTCTTGAGGGTGCTCGTTTGATAGAGACCCAGTGCTCAAAAAATATTATGTTTGCATGACATGTAATCTCATTGTAAGCAAAATGCTTTTATAAATTTTTATAAGGCTACTTTTATACTTTTGCCTGAAAGTAATGTGATGCCTCCTGGGCGGCCATTTATGTATACATGTGTATAACCTGAAAGATTGGAGTCGTCGGCTTCAACCCCCACGCATATAATGCGGAGGTGTTTGCAGAAACGCGCGTTCACACTTAACCCAACGTCTTGGTCCTATTAAGGAGGTGATAGCAGAGCGAGCGAGGCAACCGGACTATAATGCTTTAACACTTTCACTTAGCCATAGGAGTTTGACAGTAGGGCTACTAGATAGCCCCTGGTGGCTCCGCACTCTCCCGATCCCGGGGTGCGTATATGCCTGGCCGGAAAGCGGCCCTTCGTTAAGGTGGAGGAATTCTAACATTCCCATGGGTCATCGAGTGGTTGACCAGTCTCACGCTAGATCATGACAGTCAGTTTTCGGCTTTCTCTACTGAGGTGCTTGTCCGGATGAACCAGGGCACAATCGCAGTAGTTCTCCTGGTGCTACCTTAGCCGGTAAAGCGAAACGTAAGGCACCAAAACACAGGAGACGGGCAAACCCAACATTTGACCAAAGACAATGATTCAAAGCTAATGCATATAGGGCCAAACTCGCGACGCCGAACACTCCCTAAGGTATTCGGTCTTTATGGTATAAACCGGGCCTGAAGAATGGCCTTTGTAAGAAGCCCCTTGTGTCCAGGTATGTGCATTGTTATGGCGTGGCCACATGCCAAGATGTCAGCATCCTTCTCAACGGTGGATATGTATCAACAAGAGATAGTAAAAAGGTTTACGCATGGTCTCAATCTAAAAAGAATCCTTGGGGCGGGTCCCTGCTGCACGTCTGCGCCTGTGTCTCCGTTGTGCCGTATCCTGGACGGGTGTAGCACGATGATCATCTATAAAAGAGAAGAATTTAGGTAAAAAGGTTGTCATGCAAAAGGATAGTTTTCTAAAGAAACCATGTATAATTCAAGATAGGAAGAAATTGCCACTTGTCTGCGTGCGTTGAGCCCCTTGTATTTTTGAAAAATAGGGGTGTGACCGTTTATTCGATATGAGTAGTGGCACCAGACTTGACTAGTTGTGTCTGAGGTCTTGACGACCTATTGGATGCGTTTGATGGTCCGGGCGCCTTTAGTGTGCGGCTGCCAAGGCAGCCTCACTCTCTTCGGCACGCAGAGATCGCTTGATATTTCTGTGCACTGAAATGATGCCACGTGGACCGGGCATCCTTAGTGTTAGGGAGGCGTAGTGTGGTATTGCATTAAAGCGAGCAAAAGCTTCGCGTCCGAGTAGTGCTTGATAGCCACTTTGAAATGGAGCGATGTGGAAAGTTAAATGCTCGCGACGGAAGTTATCGGGGGAGCCGAATATAACTTGTAGTAGGAGGGAGCCCGTACAACGAGCCCCTGGGCCTGGCGTTACTCCTTTAAAGGTAGTATTGCTATGGCGAAATTGTGTTGGGTCTAGTCCCATCCCGCGGATTGTATCCTGGTATATTAGGTTTAGGCTACTGCCGCCATCCATCAAGACTCGTGTGAAGTGGTATCCGCCAATTACTGGGTCTAATACCAGGGCAGCCCATCCTGCATGCCGGATACTTGAGGAGTAATCGCGATGGTCAAAGGTGATTGGTTGAGACAACCAGTGGCGGGACTTCGCGGGGACAGGCACTTCGGTATATTTTTTCTGGGAGTGCCGCGTTGTTTTTTCTCTTGATCACGTCTAACACGTTTACTGTTTTGACTTCGGGTGGAAATTTCTTCTGTTCCCCCTTGTCTTGCGTGGGGGGTTCGTCCGCGTCTTCACTTGGTGTATCCTCCCCCTTGTGTACGGCGTTAAGCTTGCCGGACTGCTTGAAGACCCAACATTCTCTGTGGGTATGATTAGCAGGTTTGCCAGGGGTACTATGGATATGACATACTTGGTCCAGAATTTTGTTGAGGCTGGACAGTTCATCCCTGGTGCCTTTGGGGGCGGCTTTTGATTTGGCCGAGGGACTTTGAATCCGGCGTTTACAGTCGTACCCTTCGTGCTGTCTTCTTTATTCCGGCGTTTGTTATTGCTGTGGCGCCGTGATTTCCCATTTCCATCTCTAACTTCAGATGTACTGGGGTCGCTGGTGCTGCATCTGGCTAGCCAGCTGTCCTCACCCGCGCAAAAGCGGGTCATGAGGTTTGTTAATGCGGCCATCGTTCTCGGCTTGTTTTGGCCAAGGTGTCTGGCGAGCCATTCGTCGCGGACTCTATGCTTGAAAGCCGCTAAGGCTTCGGTGTCCGGACAGTCGATAATCTAGTTCTTTTTAGTAAGAAACCTATTCCAAAGCTTTCGGGCTGACTCTCCGGGCTGTTGAGTTATGTGACTCAGGTCGTCCGCATCCGGAGGTCGGACATAAGTCCCTTGAAAGTTTGCCCGAAAGGCGTCTTCGAGCTCTTCCCAACTTCCAATGGAGCTTACGGGGAGGCCATTGAGCCAGTGATGAGCTGGCCCTTTGAGTTTGAGAGGTAAGTACTTGATGGCATGGAGATCATCCCCTTGAGCCATATGGATATGAAGGATATAGTCTTCAATCCAGACCCTAGGGTCTGTTGTTCCGTCGTATGCCTCTATGTTTACGGGCTTGAATCCCTCTGGAAATTCATGGTCCAGCACCTCATCGGTGAAACATAGGGGGTGCACGGCACCCCTGTAGCTGGGTGTGCCACGTTGTTCGGATGTTTGTTGTGTTGCATTGTATGCTGGGGCGCGCTTGCGTGGTCCATAGATGGATCTTGTTGCACCGTCCTTTGGGTGCGAGCCCTCGCATGGGTCGCGTGTTGTATTGTGAGCGGCGTTGAATGTCGTTATGTGTTGGTAAAGGGGTCGTCTATCCGACCAGGTGGCTGTTTTGATATTCGGTTGTGGGGGGTCTGAGGCCTCCTCATCGAATTCGGGTAGCAGCTTCCGCTTTGGGTAGCTCTTGGAGGGGCGATTGTCGCTGTACCTTGCTACAGTGTTGAGTATTTTGCTCCATCTGAATTGGAGCGTGTTTTGCGCGGCCTTGAGCCTCCGCTTCTGCTTTTTGAAGCTCCTTGCGGTGGCAACGAGCCTTTTACGGGCATTCTGCTGCTCCGAGTGCCTGTCCGGCGTTATGTCGTCCGGACCATTGTCATTGATAGGATTTGTTTGTTCGGTTTGATTATCCGGATTGCCGTTGTCTGGCAGCGGTTCGCCCTGCTCCAGCGCTGGATCAATGTGATCACTATTTCTGTCGAGGCGGGATTTGGGGCAGCGCTTGCGTCGCCGCTTTGACTGCTTTTCGAGGGAACAATCCTTCGGTGCGTCCTTCCGCTCCTCGTCGTCATCTTTGGGTGCGTCCACCATGTATACGTCATATGACGAGGTGGCGATCCAGGGCTCGATAGGCGCTGGTTCTTCATCGTCTCCTTCATCGGCGTCCATACCGTCAATGTCGTCGGAGTTGAAGTCGAGCATGTCGGTTAAATCGTCGACAGTGGCTACCAAGTAGGTGGTGGGTGAGCTTTGAATTTCTTCATCGTCCGTATCCCAACCTTGCTGACCGTAGTCCGGCCAAGGCTCTCCCGATAAAGAGAGAGACTTCAATGACTTCAGGATATCGCCAAAAGGCGAGTGCTGAAAGACATCCGCGGCCGTGAGCTCCATGATCGGCGCCCAATCGGATTCGATCGGCAGGGGCGCAGAGGGTTCAGAAGCTGGAGAATAATCCGGCTCCATGGAATCACGAGTCTTGCGGAGTACGGGGCTGGTGTTCGGCTCAACCGCCGTTAGGATCACAGCCCCCGAGGTGGCGTCCAACCGCCCATCCTCGATCGGTGCGGTAGGCTCCGAACTAAGGGTCGGAGCCGATGCGGGTGCGGCCTCCAGGGCGCTGTTCGGCGGCAGAGCTAGATCGTGATCGTCGTGACAGTGCGGCGCGCTCGGCAGTGGTTCGAATCCGTCGAAGATCAAGTCCTCGCGGATGTCGGCCGTGTAGTTTAAACTTCCGAATCTGACCTGACGGCCAGGGGCGTAGCTTTCGATCTGCTCTAGATGGCCAAGTGAATTGGCCCGCAGTGCGAAGCCGCCAAAGACAAAGATCTGTTCGGGGAGGAAGGTCTCACCCTGGACTGCATCGCCATTGATGATCGTAGGAGCCATCGGGCCTGACAGTGACGGCACAGAGGAACTCTCAATGAAAGCACCAATGTCGGTGTCAAAACCGGCGGATCTCGGGTAGGGGGTCCCGAACTGTGCGTCTAGGCCGGATGGTAACAGGAGGCAGGGGACACGAAGTTTTACCCAGGTCCGGGCCCTCTCGATGGAGGTAAAACCCTATGTCCTGCTTGATTAATATTGATGATATGGGTATTACAAGAGTTGATCTACCATGAGATCAAAGAGGCTAAACCCTAGAAGCTAGCCTATGGTATGATTGTTGATGTGTATGTTGTCCTATGGACTAAAACCCTCCGGTTTATATAGACACCGGAGAGGGTTAGGGTTACATAAAGTCGGTTACAATGGTAGGAGATCTAATCATCCGCATCGCCAAGCTTGCCTTCCACGCCAAGGAAAGTTCCTTCCGGACACGGGACGGAGTCTTCAATCTTGTATCTCCATAGTCCAGGAGTCCGGCTGAAGGTATAGTCCGGCCATCCGGACACCCCCTAATCCAGGACTCCCTCACTCTCTCTCACAGACACACACACACACACACACAACTCCTGCTTCCACTCCCCTTCCCGACTACCATCTCTCTCTCACACACACACAAAACTCTTGCTTTCACACCCCGACTCGTATTTCTCTCACAAACATTTATCGACTAGCTAGCCTCTAGATAGGTTTATACACCCGCACACTCGTGCTTCCACCATCGCATACATGTCTCTCTCCCGCTCCTTGTATCTATGTAGATTTTTCTTCCCTTCTTGAGACATGCCCTCTCGATCGTGCACACACACACTATCGCCTCATTTTAAGCTGATACCTATCGCACACACACTCCTTGTGTCTTTGTCACACATGCACTCCGTCCTCCTCCACTCTCCCTCTCTCTCACACACACATGGGATTTTTGCAACAACTAGCAAGATGCCCATGCGTTGCATGGAACATCAAGATGCATTTGTATGAGTAGTTTATCTTGTGGGGGAAAAGGATGAACGAGGGATAGCCTTATTTGCAAATGTGGAGAGGGGTGTGGGTATCTTTTTGCAAAATTGCCATAGTTTCCTTCCTATCCGCCAGATATAGATCGGACGACCTATATTGCAGGATGGCAGGCACACGATCATCACCGACAATGCTTTTTATAAGAGTAGGGATAAAAATAGAGTTGGTGATGATGGTGGGCCTGCCATCTTGAAATGTAGGTCGTCCGATTTATATCTGACGGATATGAAGGAAAATATGGCAATTTACCCGCACTCTTCACCACATTTGCAGATAAGGCCTTCCCTCGTTCATCCTTTTCTCCCACAAGATCTTGATGTTCCGTGCAACGCATGGTCATCTTGCTAGTAAGAGTATAAATTAGACATATACCACTTCTCGAATCTTGAAACCAACAACATTCCTCCCTTATCTCATCAAAACCGCCAAAGAATATATTTTGAGTGAAACATAACATATTTTTAGTGATATACGTATTTCAAAACTAGACTTTTTCTATCAAATCGGTGAATATGTATTAATCTACTTTGATCGTGTGGCAACGCATTGGCACATTGCTAGTAGTTATTATAATTTTTTGGACATCAGACAAACAGTGGAGTACATATACGAAGAGAAGAGGCGCACGCATGCAGTCGGCCTCTCGTTGTCTCGCACACATGAG
The DNA here is from genome assembly GCF_003073215.2 of Triticum urartu. Lineage (NCBI taxonomy): Eukaryota > Viridiplantae > Streptophyta > Magnoliopsida > Poales > Poaceae > Triticum > Triticum urartu. The sequence continues at coordinate 521,557,621 of NC_053025.1, forward strand.
TGTTATGTAAAGGCGACGTTAACAAATAAACCCTAAAACCCTAGGTGCACGATTGCTGCATTTGCGGGTACCGGGTACGTGGTGGAGCACCTTTGTAGGAATAGTCAGCTCGCGTGATAATTTGATCCGTAGGAGTTGATGGTCGGGACCACAGGTGAACGACTTGGAGCGCGGTGGCTCGCCAGTTGCCACAGATCGAGTAGCCACGTTTAAAATATCGTTTTTTCAGCGGGGTTAAGAGTTCCGATTTTCAATGGCGTGTTATAAGTAGTAAGTAGTTTTTAGAATGATTGGTATGGAGCGCAAATGGAATTCATAGTACTACATACCTCCTTGGCGTATGGTTGTATGGTTTTTTTGTGATGGAGGTTGTATGGGTTTATGTTGCGAGATGTTGAATCTGGTAGTTCTAGGGAAAATACTATGGTTTAGATTTAGATGCTGATTTTCAATAATGAAAATTAGAAGGGGAAACCCTTCTTTGATTAAAAAAACTACTACCTCCATTCTGGTTTACTAGTCCCCATCATACTTTGGGTCAAAGTTTGTCCACGAATTTTACTTGTAAAATGTGAATGGAAAACGAGATTTTGTTATACCCAAACAAAAAAGGACTGGAGGGAGTGATTGCTCTGACACGGACGCGACCTCTCATAGCGCAGGCATTGAACCGGCACGCCGGCCAAGAGGGCCGCACTCGCTGCAGGCCCGGCTGAGCACGCCTCCTCGCCGCGTGCAACCAGCTTAAGGGCCAGTTCTTTTGGCGGCTTAAAAAATAAGCCGCCTCCTCCCTAGCTTTTGTCATAATCCCCATCCCTTATTTATTGGGGCTTCTGAACTAGTTATGGGATTAGTAATCTAGAAGCCTGCATGAATTTTGGGAGCGGCTTATTTTTTAAGCTGGGGAGAGGCAGCTTATTTTTTAAGCTGCCCAAAAGAACTGGCCCTAAGACTACCCCGCCTGCCTTCATTGAATCCGCGCGTGTCCAGCAACACGTCCTTCCGCGAGCCGGCAGGCATTTTAGAACCCAAAAAATGACTAAAATATAATTAATTTACGCATGGTCTTGACTTGTTATGCTCGCACTGGTAGCAGGAACTAGTAGAGGATTTTCTTTATTTATAACTCTCCTCATATTTTTTTGGCTTTGAAGTGAATCATGGTTGTGGACATTATGTATGAATGTGCAGATATCTGTGAACATGAGTTTGATGTGGAAGTTGAACTTGGAATGTCGGTCTTGCGCGTGAACTATACCATGTCCAATGCTTCGTCTGTTATTGTTTGGAAAGTAATTGTTGTTATTACATGACCTGAAAAAAACATTTTGTGCCACATCAATAGATGCACGGACATCACAACAGGCATGCTGACTGGATAAACATTTGAACCTAGCTATTATGAAGGAAATTTTGTATTGACAACAGTTTTAGATAGCAGGAGACGCCTAGCCTGCTCTGCCTCTGCTAGCTTATTTCTGGCTTCTTCCATCTCTTCTTTGGCTTGGGTGAAGAGAGCATCTGATTGCTCTTTTCACTTCTTCGGGAACTCAGCTACATTCTCAAGGGCTGTTGCACGCTTTCTTTCAGCCTTTACTAATGCCATGAGGACACGAACAGCTGACGACTCCACCTGGCTTGTGTGTAATCCAGTATCATGTGGGAATTTGCACCTTGTGTCCAATCCAGCATCATTAGGGAACTGGCACCTTGTGTGTAATCCAGCCTCATTTTGGAAACATGATCTCGAGGTTGACCATACGTCCCTCCTTGCAGGAATTGCATCCTGACATGAAGTTACTTCTTTTTTAGATCAATACTCAGAGCAACCTAGATCCATTTAGTAGAAGGCAGATAAACAGAACTCGGAGAAGTGAATTCAAAAGGAAAAAAATAAAAACAGACTACAAGGTGAGAACACCCACTTCCTACATCAAGCTAAAAGCGAAAGCATTAGGATGATTAAGACTCTTCTTATTACACATCGAAGAACATCACGCTTAAGAGAAACAGAAAATACAACATATACACATCGAAGAACACGAGGCTACACAAAAGTAATTGAAAGGGTGTTACTTACCAAAGCTCGTTTTATAGGTTCGGTGCAGCTCCTCTTTAACTTGCCACGCTCCTTGAAGATGTCCGAATATCCCGTGTTTGGTCTTCATTGCTCACCTGCATGTTCGCACTCGTGGTTTTAAAATCTCAACATGGCAAGAAAAATATACTACTAGTAATACTCGCGCATCTTGTGGGCAACATTAAAGCACTCGTCTGCCATGTTAGAGCATCTCCAACAGAATCGCAATGCGTGGCGCTTTAAAAAAGCATTTACAGTGCTAAGATCGAGAAGTAGATACTAGAGAGTAGAGGATAGTTCTCAGCATAGATAGATAAAAAATATAATTCAACTACTCCTCGTCGTACGACTCCTCCTCGGTGATGTCCTCCTCCGACGTATGACTGTAGGCGTGAAGATACCGATCATCGTCGGATTCCCAGGGCGAAGCTGCTCCTAGCCTTTGGCGATGTGGCGACATGGTGGCGCGGCGGCGGCGAGGCGAAAAAGAGCGGGGAGAGAGCGGTGGCAAGGCACAGAGCGGTGGGAGGGCGTTGGATTTTATAAAGCGCGCCGGACGCCGTGCGCCAAAACTAGCGCACGACCGGCCGCTATTTCCCCCACGCGCGCGATCCTTTCCCGACGTCTCTGCTATCTCTACTCTCTTCTCTACTGTTATATTTATTTTATATTTTATATTTAATATTTATCTCTACTTCCTTTACTGTCTACTTTCTTTCTCTATACTTTTTTTCTTGCAATATAGGCCGTCCGAATATCTGACAGATAGGAAGGAAACAAATGGGAATTTTGCAAAAAGATACCCATACCCCTCTCCAGATTTGCAAATAAGGCCTTCCCTCGTTCATCCTTTTCTCCCACAAGATAAACTACTCATACAAATGCATCTTGATGCGTGCAACGCATGGGCATCTTGCTAGTTCTAAAAACCTTTCCATCATTTGCCACACTACTGGTTGCAGATGAAAAACCTACCCAAGCACAGCGCGATACAGGAGCGACGCACAATTACAAGCTGATATTCTGTTGGACAATGGAGGCTATAACCAATACTTTTATAGGAACAATAGCACCCAGGAAATTTGAAGGGTAGGTATGAACAAAATTGGAACTGCACATGTACTGCTAAGTGATTCAATACACACATTACCAATCGAGGAGGAGAACGATGGTCGCGGCGGCCTCTGTGAGTCATGGTCGGCAACGGGAGTCAGTTCATTGTCCACGACGGTGGTACTTCTGCGCTTGGCGTCGGCTTCCGGGAAGCAGATCCGAGACCGTGGAAGACGATGCCGGGGAAGAGGCTCCGTGTACAACGACGACGGTGGACCGGCTCCAGTGCGGCGTACGAGGTCGTCGATGAGGCAGATGCACTACGGTGGACAAGTGCGCTGATGTAAAGGGGAGGAGCACGAAGGCTGCGGTGCTGTGGAGAAGTCTATTTTGCGGTGGGGATAGAAAATGGGGAGTATTCAGGTGTACTACTCTGTGTGTCGGGGTGGGGTTGGCTGGGTAGGGTGAACCTGAAGTTACGGAAACAGCCCCCTACCAAGCGTCATCCGTAGGCCTGTTCCGAAGGCTATGATGGTAACTTCCCACTGCTCGAAACAGGGTCGCAGGAGATTTTCCCGCCGACCTCAAAATTTTGTGACACTGGACTCCCCGTGTGGCGTTTTGAGTGATTTGGCTAAGAAACTAGCGAGTAGTAGTAGTAAACTCTGCATATTAGGTTTGACCGAAGTCAAACTTCCTAAAGTTTGACCAAGTTTATAGAAAAATATAAACATTTACCATAACAAATATGTATGATGTGAAAGTACATTCGATAATGAATCTAATGGTATTTATTTGTTATTTATATGTTAATATTTTTTGTTATAAGCTTTCTAAGAGTTTACAAAACTTGACTTTGACCAATGCTAATACGCGGACTTAAATAAAAATGGAGGGAGTACACATTTGTTTTCTTAGTTTGTAGTGAACTAATCATTTGTTCAAATTGTGAAATAAATATATTAGGCTATTGAATTCGAATGTAATGGTCTATACAATTCAATAGTTACAATCATTGTCGAATCCCAAGATGTATACAAGGTCTATAGTACTTCACAACATGCTCAAACTCACATAATCCCAGTCAAATGAGAATCTAAATGCATTTCATAGTTATTACTCCCTCCGTTTCTTTTTACTCCGCATATAAGATTTGGTCAAAGTCAAACTACACAAAGTTTGACCAAAATTATATAAAAAATATGAACATCTACAATACTAAAACTGTATAGTATGAAAATATGTTTCATGGTGCATCTGATAATATTGATTTCATATTGTAAATGTTTATATTTTTTAATATAAAGTTCATCAAACTCTACAAAGCTTGACTTTGACCAAACCTTATATGCGGACTAAAAAGAAACAGAGGGAGTACTTTGTAGGATGCAACAAAAACAACCATAACTCTACATCATCCATTATAGAAGCAACATTTTGACATATCCCAATGTGCGAATGAAATGTGCAGAGAGAGCTTTTGAAGATGGAGCAGATAGGGTGGGAAAGATTGTATGTATGTGGACGAGAGAGTAGGAGACAAACCTAACGAGACAGAGAGAGAGAGAGATAGAGAGAGAAAGAGAGAGGAAGAAGTTAGGTCTGTGAGAAAGATGGATACATGTAATATACATGAGATGCGTGTGCATCTGGATTCTGTATACATGGAAGGAGAAGAGACAACATGTTTGATGAGAGAGCTAGAAAAACATGGACGAGAGGGGAAGGATCTCGTGGGTTGAGGGATTGACAATTTTGTGCGGGGGAGAGAGGGATTGGTAATTTTGTGCAAGAGAGAGAGAGGGTGGGGGAGGAGTCAGTCAGCCGTCATCACATCACCCTGCTTCCAAATGACCCCACATTCTCTAGCGTGGTGTGGTCGCCGTCTTTGGTCTGCTCGATGCCCTCTTTGAAGATTGAGGTGTTTTGCATGTTGGGGTGCAAAGAAGCACAAGCGAGAGTGGTCGCCGTATAACCTTGGATGGGGATGAATTGTGTGCTCGAGGGTGTGTGTGTGTGTGTGTGTGTGTGTGTGTTGTGCTGCGTGTGTCTGTGTGTGTGTGTCAGATATTGAGAGAAAACAAACCTATGGAGAGAAATGGGTATTCACGAAGAGATTGTGTGGGCCTTGAGGTGGGCAGGGGCCGGGTGAGGGTGTCAAAATGTGCGCGTTGATGCATGTGTTGCATGCGACCGTGCGAGGGACGGACGAATCGAGAGAGATGGTTGTCGTGTTACGGATGCTCCTCTCTCTGTCTCTCTCTCCCTCCCTCACACACACACACACAAGTAAACTAGAAGACCGTTCTCTCATGTATACACAACGTATCGGCATCTGTGTATGTCTCACTCATGCATGATCATTTGCACATTCACACCTCTCTATGTTTATATCACACGCACACCGTCTCCACATTGCCCTTCCGCCACAACACACATATGGACACATACACACGTTCTCTCTCAGTCACACACACAAAATTAGTATTAAAAAAACTAGGGCGCACCTAAAACGTCCAAATCCAAATAAACACGAACTGGAGCTAAATTCAAATATATGGAAATATTGCAGCGTCAAGAACTTTCACAGGAAAAAAAGTTGAGTAATATTCGAGGATTGTTTTCACACACACAAAAAGGTTCGGTGGATGTCCTTCGAGCGCGACACGGTGACGCACCGTTCGATCGACCGCGCGGCCACGGTTCACGCGCTTGCACAGGATTCCGTATCATGGTTGTGGTACTAACTAATAAAAGCGCTGCCTAAGTCTAATGTTTACGTGTACTAGTACGGTTTTCTTTTAAGTTTGACCAACCTTATATATAAAATTAAAGTAAGCTCCCACACGCGCACTCATCAATATGCCGCCGCCGCCGTTGCGCATGCCGGCGCCCGCCTGCTCCGGCCAACAATTTCTCGCCCATCACCGCCGTGTCACCGCCATCCCTATGCCATGAAGCCGAAGGCTCGCCCGCTCACGTCGTCTGCAGTCCCTCCTCGTGATGCCACCGTGCTGCCAAGCACGCGAGCAGCTGGTGGAGCCGCGTCTATGCACACGGCATACGAAGAGGAGGACGAGCGCGTGCTCCAGCATGCCGGCGAGAAGGAACTAGCGTGTCATTGTCGTCTCCGTCCGCACAGAGGAGGCGCGCATGGTGGCTGTCGCGGCGGAAGCCGGTCGCGCACGCGCCGAGCACGCAAACCGGGTGCGCGTGTCGAGACCTTGAATGCCACGTGGATCCTGCAATCTGAAGGAGCAATTTGGGTCAGTCGACTCATGTGAGTTGTTTGATGCAACATGGATGGCTAGAAGGGCTTCTTCCACCTCTTCTGCCGTCTTCTTCCTTCGCTCCGTTGAACTTCTTTCACAAATCGACTGACCCAAATTATACTACTAGTACGAACGTATTAAGTACAGTAGGAACACGAAGATACGAGCAGTAGTACCAACTTCAAGAAGAACAATAGTAAGACATAGTACTAGTACTACTGTACATACTAAAGAGTTCAAATAACGAGAAAGAACATAAACATAGTTCTGCTGGGGCCTCAGCACAACACACCCTTGAAAATAAACTAAGCAACTAGTCCGCTTGACACTTCAGTAGAACCAGCATGAGCGACTGCACTGCCACCTACTCGGAGTCTGAGTCCATGTCCTCGACTTCATCCTCGTCCCTCTTCCTCTTCCTCTTCGCCGATGCTTCTTTGCTTGAACCGGACACTGGGCTCTGCTTCTTCATCCAACCCTTGTAGATATTTAAACAAAGGTAGGCATCCATTGCTGCGTACATGATGTGATCTTCATCTAATGTCTTCGACTCCCATGCATGATGAAACTCGTGATGAGGTTTCTTTAGTTTAGCGTATGAAGGATCAATCATGGCTGCTGCCAGGGTCAGCATTGAAGGTTGAAAGGAGGACACCAGGCTTGCCTTCTGGAGATCGAAGGGCTGGCCTACAATGAGACCTATCCGACGCAGGACATCCCTGTCGTTCTTAAAGCCTACAGTAACAAATTTCACTCTTTTGTCCTTGAGGAAGTTCTTAAAATCCTGGCACTCAACGTCGGCATGGCATATGTGGTAGACCAAGCAAACGTTATGTATGCAAACCTGGATCATGGCGGGCTTCTTCCTCTCTTAGTCCTTTAGATCCTTCTCTCGTCCTAGGACTGTGGTGTACTCAACATCTAGCCCAGCGACCCACTCATCCGTTGAACTGTTGAACATGCGTAGGAAGCGAGCAAGCCATGCTTTCACCGTCTCGGATCCACGTGTGTAGATGATGATGAACTGATCATCGGTGATGGCTCTAACCTGGTACTCAACAGCGACCATGGATATTTGGGAGGCCATGGATTTTGGAGGAGGGTTAGGAGAAGTTGAATTGTTGTACCCCGCAAAAAAACTGGGAGCAAACTAATGTGAAAGGATGGGACGACTGGGAGCGAACTGTTGTAAGGTAGAAGACGGGGACGAGTAGGGCGTTCGAATGGTGTGGGGTTGCTGGCTTGCCCGGTGGATAAACGGCTGCAAGCCCCCAAAGATTTCTCGAGAACTATGCGGGACCCACTAGATGTCATGTCTACTAGACCCATATCGTAGGCCTCACGGTATAGCTTCTGCCTGTTCGCACGCCATGCCGGTGCATGGATGTAACTTCACTTAATTCCGTCAAACGTCGCGCCTCCCACGACCTTTGCCTCCCTCGCGCGGTCGCGCCCGTTGAGACTTCGACCGACTATAAATGAGCAATTTTTTTTTGCCTTTTTTTAGACAAGCAAATTTTTTTTTGCCTACTCCGCATGCATGATAATCCCTCTGGTCCTTTTTACTCTTGTCAACCATTTGCAAAGTGTTTGACCAAATTTATACTTTTTTTAACACCACCTTATATTAATTAACCAGCCACACCAGTACACTCATTCGATACAATATTCACCACACATGGCGGTACGTTATTTACAAGAATACCATCTAATCTATTATCAAAGCTATACTTAGCGATTAAGTGTGCCACCTTATTGGTCGAACGGCTAATCTTTGACAATTGAAGATTGTTGATCAACTTCGAGATGCTCAACGCTTTCATCTTCAGGTCACGCATAGTAGACCTGTCATAGTCCCCCGATGCAAGAGACGCTACCACAAAAGCGCAATCAGTCTCTAAAATTACAGGATTATGAAGAGAAATACGTATCTAGAGACCGGCAATGCAAGCCCTAAGCTCCGCTTCCTCCACGCTTTGACATGCATCAATGAAATCTCACGACCAAATTTATACTAAAAATATCAATATCTACAATACTGATTATAATGAATATAAGAACTATGTTTTATAATGAGTGTAAAAATATTGATTTGACATTGTGAATGTTGAAACATTTTTCTATAAGTCTGGTGAAAGTAGAGGTACATTGACTTCAGACAAAACTTAAATGCACAATGCAGACTAGTTCCTCCGTCCAGGTGCGTGCCATGTCCTATCTTGTCATCACAATAAGGTTAGCTATTATAGTACCACTACCTCCCTTCTAGTTTAAAGGGCTCGATTCAAAATTTTCACCTACTCTTAGCAAGATAGTAGAGGCGGTGGAATAGTTTTTGAAGTCTGCAAAAGTACTCAACTAGTGTTGCCGTTCTTCACAAAAAAATGTGTTTACCAATGCATGCATGAACACTAGTTACTCTAACCCCCCCTCTCTTCTTTAATTCTTTGCCACATCAGCATGTTTGCTATTCCCGTGTGCATGATACCAGCTAAGATACCACCATTATGGCCAGCCTTAATCATCGCATGCAATAATTTAGTGCACCTTGAAATATGAACTCCGCATGCAATAATTTAATGACTTGAGACTATACCAAGCCCGGCATGCAAGATGACTTATTATGCACCGTTCCCCATACCTGCAGGAAGCCCGTTCGTCTCCAAATATTTTCCTCTCCATGTGTGGAAACAATATGCCTGACAAACTCTCCTTCTCCCTCCGGCGGTCCCACCACTCCACCCCGTGTGAAAAAATCTGCATGCATGACTCCTCCCCCCATGCTCGTCCAATCCGTTGTGACCAGCAATATTTCCACCCCTTCGCTCCCCCGTAATTTACTCCAACAAATATGCCCACGTAGTTGTTACTTAACTGAAGGTGCATTGGGTCACTGACATATGGGCCAAATAGGGGTCTGGCCCACATGTCAGTGACGCAACTGGACCTATAGTTAAGTCAGTGCAGCTGAGTCCATATCTTATGTAGGTGTGCCATTGCTCGCTATAAATACTGCGCCTCCCATGACATCGCTATCTCCTCCCCCTCACGTTCACGTTCATCGCTATCTCCTCCCCCTCCCTCTCACGTCGACCACCATGGCATCACCCCTCCCAAGCCCTAGGAGCCCCTCGCTGCACCGCGCGGACGGTCACGCGTCCCTGTTCCTTTCCTCGCCACCACTAGTCGAGGAGGATGCGTCGGTGTTCCGCTCCTCGCCGCTACGCGATGCGTCGTCGTTCCGTTCCTCGCTGCCACTAGTCGAGGAGGACGCGTCAGTGTTCCACTCCTCGCCGCGACACGACGCGTCACCATTCCGTTCCTTGCCGCCACTAGTCGAGGAGGACGCGTCGGCATTGTCGGGTGGTAGGTGCGACATATGCCAACGGGTGGCTTATCATTGTGGGAGCCAGTAAGACGTCGCCGGTGCCTGGAAACAGGATGAGGCGAAGACATGCACGCCGGCGAATCTTACCCAGCTTCGGGGCTCTCCGTGGAGATAACACCCCTACTGCTGCTCTGTGGGGTCTCCGCATGATCATTAGATGAACAAGTAGCTACACAATGCTCCTTGAGCTGTTTGGCGAGAGGAGGAAGAAGGGCAAGGCTCGCTCTCTTCTCCTCCCTGTGTGGTGTCTAAGACTAGCGGGGATCGATCTCTCTTTTGCATGGGTGTCCCGGGGGGTTTATATAGGCCTAACCCCCGGGGGTACAATGGTAATCCGGCTGGGCGTGGGGCCCAGCCGTCTGTGTCTACGCTCGCCGGCTTCTGCGCCGACTGCTGGGGCCCGCCGGCTGGTGGGTCCCGCCGGCTGCCGGCTCCTGGGTCGACAGGCAGGCCCCCTGTCCAGGGCCTTGTCGGGGGCTGGTTACTATTGCTCAATCTTGGTGACGAGGGCTTCGCCGAGGTGGGCGTGGCTACAGTGCCGCCGTCCGGCGGGTGATCATTGTAGCCTCACCGCGTCTTATCTCCTTAATGGGGCATCTTCTTCGAGGGAGGTGGCAAGCCGGCTGGGGGGAGCCGGCTCTATCTTGGGCCGACTGGGGGAGGCCTGGCCGCCTTCGGGTGTCTCTCTGCCCGAAGGGGCCCACCGCCCGTGGGCCACGCTGGCAGCCCGTCGTGGATGACATCAGGGTCAACGTGGCAACAGTGCCGCGCCGGACGGGTCATGGCCACCCATACGGCGCACTGTGCCAGGCATGCTCCGGGATTCGGGGGTGGCAGGCTTCACTGTAGCCACGCCCCGTCACATCGCCGTAATGTGGATGCAGACTTCGAGGGTACGATCTTGACCGCTTTGGGGGAGCCGGCTTCTTGGAGTCGGCCTTCTCGCGGCCGGCTTCTCGGAGCCGGCCCTCCCGTGGCTTTCCTTCATGAGGGCTGGAGTCGGGCCGCCTTCCAATAGCCGGCCTGGGAGACAGCTGGCAAGGGGAAGGCGGCCCCGTGTCTTGGATTCTGGAGAGTCGAATCAGCTCGTAATTTTTTCAGAAGGGCCAGGGGGAGCTGGCTAGGCTACCCATGGTTATTTACTCCGATAGTAGTCCCCGAAGCTGATCGAGCTTCGAGGCTGACAAAAGGGCGAGAAGCTAGGTCAGCTTCTTGTCCCGAGGGGCCGGCTTTGCTTGTGCGCGCCGTCTTCGGAAAGTTCTGTTTCTTGTAGGCTGGAATGCGGGTCGCCCTGCGAGCTGACCGCGCGCCTTTCCACGGGCCACGTGGCAAGGAAGTCCTGCCAACGCACGCGCGCGACGGGACGCCGCCGCAGGCCCGGGCCCGCCACTCATAGGCCTCGGCCCGAGCGCGGATCTTCTGCGGCCCACTTGGACCGCTCGCCTTCCCGCGGCGGTTTTATTATGCCATTAGGGCATAATAATCGCGGGACGTGGGGGAGTGGGCACAGTTGATCCCCACGTTCCCCCACGCCGCGCCTCCTCGGCTCCGTCGCGCGGGTCTATAAGTAGGAGGAGGAGGGGGAGCGGTAGAGGCTCGCGCGCTCTCCCTCACTCCGCCCCTTCTTGCCCTCCTTCTTCTTCTCTTCGCCGTAGCAACTCTTTGCCACGCCGTTCCGCCGTCGCTTCGTCTTGCTCTCCGCCACATCGCCCCCATGGCGCTGTCGAGCTCGTGGGATGGCTCCAACGTCCACGAGGACCACGTTGAGTTCCTCCGCCGGACGCAGCGCTTGCCGGGCGAGAACTTAGTGCGGGTTCGTCAAGCGCCGGCGAGGGAGATTTCGCCGGCACCGGAGGAGGGTGAGCGGGTGATCTTCTGCTTGCACTGCCTGCGCGGTTTCGGCCTCCCGGCGAGCGGATTCCTTCGAGCCTTCCTCGAGTTCTACCACCTCCAGCCGCATCACCTCACGCCCAACGCGGTGATGCTGCTGTCGGCCTTCGTCACCCTGTGTGAGGGTTTTCTTGGAGTTGTCCCAACGCTCGAGCTTTGGGGGGAATTCTTCCAAAGCAAGCTCGGCACCGTTGTCGCGGGCGTGCCCGCCCCCTGTGGGGCCTTCATCGCCATGAGGCGGGCGAGCGAGAACAATTCGTTCCCGTCCATTCCGATGATCCAGTCGGTGAAGCTTTGGCAGAAGTCTTATTTTTATGTGAAGAACATCGCCCAGCAAGGCGACTACGTCAACCTGCAGGCTTACGTAGCCGGCCCGCCGGCTGGGAGGCAACCTTCATGGAGCTACCGGGCCAGGTCGCTGTCTCAGGCCGGGAACGCAGCCATCTCCCAGCTTCGGGTGATGATCCAGTCGGAGGGCCTGACCGGAGCCGACTTGGTGGCCGCCTTCGTGGAGCGCCGGGTTCTTCCGCTCCAAGGCCGGCCTCACATGATCTGTCAGATGAGCGGCCGCTTCGACCCATGCCGGCTGAGCACCAGGGAGATGCCTCATGCAGAGGTGTCTTACATGGTGAATTACATCTCCAACTGCAAGCTCGCCGAGGATTGGCGATACGGCAAGGAGCCGTATTCCCGCGCCAACCCTCCGCCTGCCGTAAGTTTTTTCTTCTTTTCTTTTTTTTGTAGCCGGCCTCATGATAGCCGACTCTTGATCAATTGGTTTGCCTTTAGAAGAACCCTCTTCTTCCGCCGACAGCCGGGGCCGCAGGGGTAGAGCGCCAACTCCTCCCCGACTGCACGGTGGACGACGCCGACGATCCGGACCTGGGAGCGGCCGCCATGGAAGACGCCATCATGGGGGAAGGCGACGAGGCCGGAGGCGCAGGACTCGGGGCCAGCTTCGAATACTGGCCGGATGACGACGAGGTCGAAGCCGCCCCGAACCGCCAGCCGGCGCCTGATCATCAAGGCGCGGGTTCATCTGCCGTGCCGGCTGCCCGCGGCGGCGCAGAAGCGTCGGGCCGCGTCGACATTCTTCGGCATTCGGCCGAAGAAATCCAAGGCTTCCACGGCGGTGACCAGGCGGGATGAGGCGGCCGCGAAGGCGGCCCGCTTCCGCAAGGCGGTAAAGCAGCCGCAGGCGATCTCGGCGTAAGTCGTCGAATGTCTTGCGTATATATTTTTCTTATCTTTTTCGACCGAAGCTTTTTCTAAGCCTTTCTTTGCTTGCCGGACAGGGCACCGCTTTCTCTTGAGCGAGGTCCTGGCGGCTCCGTAGTCGGGCCGACTGGAGGGTCCTCAAGCTCCCGCCGCGTGGATCCCCATGCCGACCTTAGGGAGGCCATGGAGCGGAACGCACGGGAGGCACGGGAGGAGCGGGAGGCGGCGGAGCGAAGGACCGCCCAGGCGACGAAGGAGCAGGCCGACGCGGCGGCCAAGGCCCGGGCGAAGGCGGCAGCCGCGGAGACGGAGGCGGAGGCCTCGCACAACCGGCCTCCGCTGCTCGTCGTTCCCCTCTGCGCCGTGGCCCCCAACATTCCCGTGCCCCCGTCGGAGGAGGTCGACCAAGGCCCGCCGGTGATGGAGAGGAGGGAGGACCACGCGATCTTCATGGAGAGGGCGCCGCAGACGGCGCCGACTGGAGCGGGCCAAAGTGGCCAATCAGCTGCGGCGCCAGAGCAGCCGTCCGGGGGCGAGCCGGAGGCAGGGGCCGGCCTCGAGGTGCAGCCGGCATCGCGACGGCGTGCTGGGGGTGGCGCCTCCGCACCGGAACCGCACCGAGCAGCGGGCGCCAGCCAGACGGCGGAGGCCCTGGAGGCGGCCAGCGCCAGCACGTCCGAGTGGACTCCTAGCGGGGGGACGGGCGAGCTGAACGCGGCGGCCCAGGAGGTCCGGAACCGGCTTCAAGCTTAGGCCGCCTCGCTGCAACGATACACCCAGGAGTTTCTCTCGACGCGGGCCGTCATCCGGGTGAGTCTTCTGGCCTTGGTTATTTTGCTCTTTTTGATTTCTTCCGTGGGGGCGCGTCAGCGCACCCACTGGGTGTAGTCCCCGAGTTCCAAGCCGGTTGCTGCACAGCCGGCTTGGAACTTACTAGGTTCTGACAACTTAACTTATCCTTGCCTCCTGTATAATCTTCCAGGAGTATCATAACCTCCGTGCAGCCGCCTTCAACTCCCAGGCTCAGGAGCTGGGCCGGAGAACCGAGGACCTGACCAGCAGCCGGAGTGTGTGTTTGTCTCGTTCATCTCCTGTGGGGGCGCGTCAGCGCACCCACTGGTTGTAGTCCCCGAGATTCGGACCGACTGCTAAGCAGCCGGGTCGGATCTTCCTTGACGACTTCACCTTATTAATTTCCTTTGTCTTCATGCTTGCAGGAGCCAATGCCGACTTGAGGGAGCAGCTCAGTGAGCCCAGGCCGCCCTTCGCGCCAAGGAAGCCGAGTATAGCGCCTTGGTCCTGGAGCGTGACCGCCTGGCCAAGAAGTTGGCCGGCCAGGAGGAGAGCCACAAGGCGGCCCTGAAGAAGGCGCGGTACAACGAGGATGCCCTGAAGGCCGAGTTCGAGACCGAAGCGGCGGGCTGGGCTGAAGCGAAGCAGGCGTTGAGCGAGGGCTTCAGTCGTATCGAAGATCTGATCAACGGTAAGCCGCCTTCTTCACTCCCTGCTTGCCCCTTGATCCCTGATTTGTGTTCTGACTTGTGCTGCTTTTTGTTCTCTGTGCAGACTACTTTCCCGGCTACTCCGTCTTCGCCACCCAATCCATCGAGGCCCATCGCGAGGCACGCCGGCAGGCGGGGGCTGAAATCGCGCCGGACGCGAGCCGGACGCTTGAGGAGCAGCTCTTGGCGGTCCAAGCCCGACTGCAGCCGGCTCACCGTATGCTCCGCCGCCTCCAGCGCGCCGGGGCGCAGGTGTTGGCCGCCCTCTGGCCAAGCGAGACGATTCCCCGCACCCCGAGTCGGACTGCCGACTGGCTGGAGGTGGCGGTTGGCCGCTTCGAGGCCTGGAAGGCGTCGGCAGCCCGGCTTGGAGCTGGGCGGGCGCTGGAGTTCGTCCGAGCCTGGTATCCGGGGCTGAACCTGGACCAGCTGCGCACCTGGCGGCTGGAGGCCGACGAAGAGTTGGAGGAGGTGCGGCCGGCTATCGCTCAGCACGCTTCGATGATCGCCGAGTGTACTGACATCAGCGTCTTCACTCCTGAGATTAATGACGACAGCGTTGCCCAGCCGGAGGAGTGGTTCGGGCTGGACCCGGCAGCGGGTGAAGACTCGGCAGAGGAGATCGCCTCTAGCGATGAAGGCGAAGACGACGAAGGAGAGGAAGGTGAAGACGTTGAGCCGACTAGTGAAGCGGGCAGCCGGCGTCAGCCTGATCGTGCCTCCAGCAACGAGGCGCGTGCGAGAGCGCCCTCTGCAGGAGGCGGTGATCATGCCGAGGTTCGCCAGCCGGCCACTCCTCCAGCCGGCACTGCCGTCTGCACCAACCTGCCCGACTCGCCAGTCGCTCCCTTGGCTTAGTCTGTCGTCCTTGTTTTTTCCTGCTTGTTGTCTTTTGAACAATTTGTATTAAACTTGCGCAGTTCAACCCACTGGGGGTGTATTCGAACTATGTTGAATGTTGGCCTTTTGAAGGTCTTTTATGTAAATATTATTGTGTACGTGTTTAGTTTCCATTCATGTATGCTTTTTATCCTTAGGCTGTTTCCTTTGCCCCCTTCCCCTTTTGGGAAGGCAAGTACTCGAGCTTTCTTAGATTGAAGCGAGGTGAATGGAAGCCGGCCGGCCGGCTACTCTGGTAGTCGGTCGGCGGTGGGAGAAAAACCGGCTTTTGTTATATTAGTCCGTTAGTCCCTAGCCGTTTTTCGTGTGGGCGCCCTTTCGTGCCTTTAACTCTTGCCAGCCGGACAGCCGGTTCTTCGAACTGTGACTTTTGGCAAGATAAGGCTTGGGAGCCGGCACACTACTTGTCTGACTGCGGGTAGGACTTCTAATATAACTCCAGGCGGCCAGTCCCCGGGCCGACTAGTCGAACCCGGTGCCGGACGGAAAAAGTGAATGTAATGACAAGGTCATAAGCGCGACACTTTTCATTCATAGCTAAAAAGATGGCAGTCCCCGAGCTCTCCTCGGGGGGCCTATTTGTCTCGTGCTTAGTACAAAAGTTAGCGTGATACATATTGCATTTTAACTGTAAAATCTTCGGGGGAGGTTGGCGTTCCATGGTCATTCCGACTCCTTGCCGGAGTCGTCTCTTTTTCATGCCTTCGGCTTCTGCGCGTCGATTAGGTAGTAGGAGTCATTGCCTAAGGCTCTGCTGATGACGAAGGGGCCCTCCCAAGGGGCCGAGAGCTTGTGCTGGCCGGCTGTTCGCTGGATCAGCCGGAGCACAAGATCACCCTCTTGGAAGGATCTTGGCCTGGCCTTCCGGCTGTGGTAGCGGCGCAGGCCCTGCTGATAGATGGCGGACCGGCTGAGGGCTAACAGCCGGCCTTCTTCCAGCAGATCGACGCCGTCTTCTCGTGCTTCCTTGGCCTCCGCTTCCGTGTACATGGCTACCCGAGGCGAGTCGAACTTGATGTCAGTTGGGATGACCGCCTCGGCACCATACACGAGGAAGAAAGGAGTGAAGCTGGTTGACTTGTTTGGTGTAGTGCGCAGACTCCAGAGAACGGCCGACAGCTCATCGAGCCAACAGCCGGCTGAACGCTCCAGTGGTACGACCAGTCGGGGCTTGATGCCGGAAAGGATGAGGCCATTGGCTCGCTCGACCTGGCCATTTGACTGCGAGTGGGCAACGGACGCTAGGTCCAACCGGATGCCTTGCGTCGCGCAGAAACGTGCCAAGGCTCCCTTGGCAAAATTCGTGCCATTGTCGGTGATGATGCTGTGTGGCACGCCGTACCGAGTTGTTATATATGCGATAAATGTGACGGTAGTCGGCCCATTCAGCTTCTTGATCGGCTTTGCCTCAATCCATTTGGTGAATTTGTCCACGGTGACAAGTAGATGTGTCATGCCGCCGCGCGCCATCTTGAATGGGCCCACCATGTCCAGTCCCCAAACGGCGAAGGGCCAAGTGAGGGGAATGGTCTTGAGTGCTGAACCCGGCATGTGTTGCTTGGAGCTGAAGAGTTGGCACCCTTTGCAATGTTTAACTAACTCCTTGGCCTCATCCAAAGCAGTCGGCCAAAAGAAACCATGGCGGAAGGCTTTGGCGACGAGTGATCTTGAGGCCGCATGGTGGCCGCATTCTCCTTGGTGGATGTCTCTGAGGATTGCAATGCCCTTCTCTTGCTCGACGCATCGCTGGAGGACTCCAGTGACACTGCGCTTGACGAGTTCTCTGTTGACGATTGTGTATGCTCCGGCTCGGCGTTGGACTTGTCTTGCCTCTGTTTCGTCAGCCGGCAGATCTTGGTTTATTAGGAAGTTGAGGATGGATTGAGCCCATGATGGCGCTGCGACCTCTTCTATTGCCAACACGGCTACTGCGACCAGGGCGGGCGGGCTGGGTGGTGAAATGCTGGAGTCGGCCGCCGCCTGTTGTGTTGGTGTAGTCTCCGGGCCGACTACCGCAGTCCCCGAGCCGGGTGTGGCAGTCCCCGGGTCGGGCGTAACTACGGAAGTCCCCGAGCCGCCTGCTGATGCCCCCTGGCCGACTATCGAAGTCCCCGGGTCACCTGCTTGGTTCTTCGAGCCGGCTCCGGCTGCGTCGGGGTCAGGTGGCACGAAGATGGAATCGGACTCTGGAGACGGCTTGATAGACGGCTTGAGGAGGCGTTGTAGAGAGACACCGGTTGGTATTGCTTGCCGAGTGGAGCCTATTCGAGCCAAGGCATCAGCTGGCTCGTTGTCGGCTCGTGGTACGTGGAGGAACTCACATCCTTCGAAATACCCACTGATCTGCTGAATGAGGAAGCGGTAGCTTGCCATATTTGCGTCCTTGGCATCCCAGTCGCCGGATGATTGCTGGAACACCAAGTCCGAGTCGCCATAACATAGGATCCGGCGAATGCCGACTTCTTTGGCAAGCCGGAGCCCGTGTATGAGTGCCTCGTACTCGGCCACGTTGTTGGAGGCGGCAAAGTGAATTTGCAGCGTGTATCTGAGCTTGTCGCCTTTGAGAGAGGAGAGGATGACGCCGGCCCCCAAGCCGGTGCGCATCTTGGAACCATCGAAGTGCATGCGCTAATGAGTGGAGTCGGGAGCTGGCGGTAGGTACTGGGTCTCGGTCTAGTCGACAAGGAAGTCGGCCAATGCTTGGGACTTGATGGCGGTGCGAGGCTGGTAGAAGATCGTGTAGGGGGCCAGCTCGATGGCCCATTTCGACACTCGGCCAGATGCATCCCGGCTGCCTATGATCTCGGCCAGCGGGGCGGTGCATACGACCGTGATGGGATGCTCTTGGAAGTAGGGCTTCAGCTTCTTGGCGGCGAAGTACATGCCGTAGCACATCTTTTGGTAGTGAGGGTAGTTCTGCTTCGAGGTAGACATCACCTCGCTCAAATAGTACACCGGCCTCTGGACCGGCTGGGCTCGGCCTTCTTCTGGGCGTTGGACTACGATGACGGTGCTGACCACCCGGCTGGTTGCGGCGATGTAGAGGAGCATGGGCTCTTTCTCAGTCGGTGCCGCCAGGACAGGCGGCGTAGCCAGCATCTTCTTCAGTTCATGAAAAGCTTGGTCGGCTTGGTCATTCCACTCGAAGTGGTTGGTCTTCTTCATGAGGCGGTAGAGGGGAAGAGTTTTCTCTCCGAGCCGGCTGATGAAGCGGTTCAGGGAGGCCAAGCATCCGGTAAACTTCTGGACGTCTTGAAGTTTGGTGGGAATCGCCATTCTCTCAATGGCCTTGATCTTTACTAGGTTGCATTCGATGCCGCGTTCGAAGACCAGGAAGCCTAGGAGCTGGCCGGCTAGCACTCCGAACACGCATTTCTCGGGGTTGAGCTTGATTTGGAATCGGCGTAGGTTCTCAAATGTTTCCTTGAGGTCTTCCAACAAGGTGCCGCGCTTCTCCGTCTTCACCACAATGTCGTCTACGTAGACGTGGGCATTTCTGCCGAGCTGCTTGAGGAGGCACTTCTGCATGCAACGCTGAAAAGTGGCACCGGCATTTCTCAAGCCGAATGTCATAGTCAGGTAGCAGAAGGCTCCGAATGGCGTGATGAAGGCGGTCTTCAGGCGGTCTCCCGGATCTAACTTTATCTGGTGGTATCCTAATTAAGCATCCAAGAAACTCAACAGCTCGCATCCGGCCGTGGAGTCTATCACTTGGTCAATCCTTGGCAGAGTAAAGGGATCTTTGGGGCAGGCCTTGTTGAGGCTCGTGTAGTCTATGCACATGCACCACTTGTTGTTCTTCTTTAGCACGAGGACCGGGTTAGTGAGCCACTCTGGAAAGAAAACTTCCATAATGAAGCCGGCTTCCAGAAGCCGGGCTATCTCCTCTCCCACAATCCTTCTCTTCTCCTCTGACAGTCGGCGGAGGGGTTGTTTGACTGGCTTTGCGTCTTCTCGGGCGTGTAGTTTGTGCTCGGCGAATTCCTTCGGAACACCCGGCATGTCCTTGGGGGACCATGCAAAGATGTCCCGATTCTCATGGAGGAAACCGGCGAGCTCGCCTTCCTATTTGCTGTTCAGGCTTGCCCCAATGACGGTGAACCTCTCTGGGTGCTCGGGGTCAAGAGGTATCTTCTTCGTCTCCTTGGCCGGCTGGAAAGACCCCTGAGCATCATGCTCCTTGGGATCGGGGGACAAGGCCGACTGCTTGCCAGCCATGGCCACGACTCGGTCCAACATCTTCTTTTCTTCGGCAATCACAAGGGACTCGGCCAGCCGACTGCTTGCTGCTGCGCACTCGGAGGACTTCTTGTAATCGCCGGCTATGGTGATGATGCCCTTGGTGCTTGGCATCTTCATCTTGAGGTATGCGTAGTGGGGAACTACCATGAACCTGGCCAAGGCAGGTCGGCCAAGCAGTGCATGGTAGGGGCTCTCCAGGTCCGCCACTTCAAACCAGATCGCTTCCCGGCGAAAATGCTCCTTGTCCCCAAAAAGTACATCAATCTTGATCTTGCCAATGGGGGCGCAGGACAGGCCGGGTACGATGCCATGGAACACAGTCCGAGTAGGCATGAGTTGCTTCGTCTTGACATTTAACTTCTCCATGGTGTCACGGTACAGGATGTTAATGTTGCTCCCGCCGTCTATCAGCACGCGGGAGAAACGGGCGGCACGTCTATCCGTTGCAAGGGTGGCATCCAAAACCAACGCATAAGAGCTGGGAGACGGCATCACCTCTGGGTGGTCGGCCTGGCTCCAGCTGATGGGTTTTTCTGACCAGTGCATGTGCTCGGCGGGGTTGGCAGCGACAACGCTGACTTCTTGGTGCTCTCGGCGTCTGCTGCGCCGGTCTTCGGGCTGGCTTGTAAAGATGACATAGGCGGCATGCTCGTCGGGGAACTCATCGTGCACGGCTCCGACTGCGGGACGAGCGGCCGGCGGCTGCGGAGCCGGAGGCGGCGAACCGGCAGGAGGAGGCGGCACAAGCCCTTCGCCTTTGGAAATTCGGGTGAGCCAGTGGCACTTCCTGGTCGTGTGGTTGGACGGCTTCGCGCCGCTGTGGAACTTGCACGGGGCGTCGAGAGTCTGCTCGTAGGAGAAGGCCGGCTGCCAAGCTGGCTTGCCGCCCCTCTGCTTCTTGGGTGCGGGCCGCGCCTCGGGCTGCTCGTCTTCGACTGTGGCCACCTGCCGACTGGTGGAGGGTGGCACGGGGCCCTTGCGCTTGTGGTCGTTCTGGTGTGGGCGCCGGCTGGAGTCCCCAGCCGGCGTCTTGGGCGCCGGGTTGAGTACCTTCCCGGACATGTCTACCCGGAGTTCGGTCTTCATTGAGGAGTCGGCGATGGCGTACTTGTCCGCTATGACCAGAAGCTCGTCGAGGGTAGTCGGCTCGTCGCAGAGGAGCTTGTGCTTAAGGAGGGTGCCTTCTCGGCACCCAGCAGTGAAGTATTCTATGGCTTGCACCTCATCCACCCCTTCGCAAGAGTTGCGGAGCTCGGCCCAACGCGTGAGGTAATCGCGAGTGGACTCGGCGGGGCCTTGTACGCACAAGGAGAGCTGTCTAGGCTTGGGAGCCCGCTTGTAGGTGCTGGTGAAGTTGCGGACGAAAGCTTCTGTGAAGTCTAGCCAGCTGTTGATGCTGTATGGCTTGAGGTTGTTGTGCCAGGTCCGTGCCACGCCCTGCAGCATGAGGGGCACGTACTTCACGGCAACGTGCCTGTTGCCATTGGCTATGCTAACCGCCGTGGAGTAGTCGATCAGCCAATCTTTCGGCTTCACGGAGCCGTTGTACTTGGGCATGTCTCTTGGGAGCGAGAACCCTTTGGGGAAAGGCTCGTCGCGGATGCGGGGGCCGAAGCAAGGTGGGCCGACATCGTCTTCTTCTTCCAGCGCCAGGGATCGTGCCAGGCGGTCGATCCGATGGCGGGCGTCGTTCTCGCCGACTCCCTCGCGGCGACCTAGCCGGCCGCTGAGAGTCGGATGCGCAATAGGCGGCGGGGTGGGATATCTCTCTCCACGGGGCCGAGGCGGAGGCGGGTTGCCCCGCCACTCCACGGCCTGGGGGTGACCTTCTGTGTCTCGCTCGATGGAGATTCGGGTTCGGCTTTGGCTGGCAGACGGCTCTTTCTCACGCTGCGCGCGGGTTTTACCCGTAGTCGGTGTCCGGGACGTCGCGCCGTGATCTCGGCGCGGGGGAGGGCTTTCCGCGCGGGCGTAGGCTTCGTGCCGCTGCGCGGCTGCATCGATTAGCTGCTGGATGCGTCGGGTCATGTGGGGGAGTTCTTCGGCCCCCAGTCCATCCAGCTCGTCTACGGCCGCCTGGGCGGCGCGCAGGTTCTCGAGCGGAGTGGCGTAGACTGGGCGGTCGACTCCTAGCGTATCGGCGACGACAGCGCCGCGCTGTTTGACAACGCCGGCCCGGCTAGGCCCGCCTGGGGGCGGCGTGCCAAAGGCGGCGCGGTGGGCCTCGCGTCGGTGGGCCTCAGTGAGGCGTCTCATGGAAACCAACTTCCGGCCCTCCGCGAGGAGGGCGAGGCGGCGAGCCTCCAGTGCTTCGGCGTCGGCATCGGCCGGGAGGGGGATGGACAAGTCGTGGACCGCCGCGCGCGGGGCGTCGTGGGCGCTCTCGTCAGAAGCGCCGCCGTGACCGATGACCATCACCTCGGTTGTGACAGCATCGCAGCCATCGGCACGAGGAAGCGGGTCGTTGTAGATTGCGACGTTGGTGGGGAAAGTGTCGAGTGAGGTCATGTCGGAGTCGACAGGCATCGGATCGGTGGAGCCAACCGACTCCAAGTCCACAGCAGGCTCGCCAAAGACGTGGAGTTGGCCGAGGAGGTTGACGAGGTGGTCGGTGCCCGCGTTGGAGGCGAGCTCGTCGGAGATGAGGGTCTTGTCAAGGAGATCGGCGAGGCTGCTCACCGCACAGATGTTGGTGACGCCTTGCAGCGCGTCGTGGCAAGCGCCATCGGGCGTGCCGGGCTGGCTACGCTCGCGGGGAAGGAAAAGGGTTCCCGTCCAGAATAGATCTCCGGACGACGGTGCACCTGGCCCCATGGTGGGCGCCAAATGTCGGGTAGTAGGTGCGACATATGCCAACGGGTGGCTTATCATTGTGGAAGCCAGTAAGACGTCGCCGGTGCCTGGAAACAGGATGAGGCGAAGACATGCACGCCGGCGAATCTTACCCAGCTTCGGGGCTCTCCGTGGAGATAACACCCCTACTGCTGCTCTGCGGGGTCTCCGCATGATCACTAGATGAACAAGTAGCTACACGATGCTCCTTGAGCTGTTTGGCGAGAGGAGGAAGAAGGGCAAGGCTCGCTCTCTTCTCCTCCCTGTGTGGTGTCTAAGACTAGCGGGGATCGATCTCTCTTTTGCATGGGTGTCCCGGGGGGTTTATATAGGCCTAACCCCCGGGGGTACAATGGTAATCCGGCTGGGCGTGGGGCCCAGCCGTCTGTGTCTACGCTCGCCGGCTTCTGCGCCGACTGCTGGGGCCCGCCGGCTGGTGGGTCCCGCCGGCTGCCGGCTCCTGGGTCGACAGGCAGGCCCCCCTGTCCAGGGCCTTGTCGGGGGCTGGTTACTGTTGCTCAATCTTGGTGACGAGGGCTTCACCGAGGTGGGCGTGGCTACAGTGTCGCCGTCCGGCGGGTGATCGCTGTAGCCTCACCGCGTCTTGTCTCCTTAATGGGGCGTCTTCTTTGAGGGAGGTGGCAAGCCGGCTGGGGGGAGCCGGCTCTATCTTGGGCCGACTGGGGGAGGCCTGGCCGCCTTCGGGTGTCTCTCTGCCCGAAGGGGCCCACCGCCCGTGGGCCATGCTGGCAGCCCGTCGTGGATGACATCAGGGTCAACGTGGCAACAGTGCCGCGCCGGACGGGTCATGGCCACCCGTACGGCGCACTGTGCCAGGCATGCTCCGGGATTCGGGGGTGGCAGGCTTCACTGTAGCCACGCCCCGTCACATCGCTGTAATGTGGATGCAGACTTCGAGGGTACGATCTTGACCGCTTTGGGGAAGCCGGCTTCTTGTAGTCGGCCTTCTCGCGGACAGCTTCTCGGAGCCGGCCCTCCCGTGGCTTTCCTTCATGAGGGCTGGAGTCGGGCCGCCTTCCGATAGCCGGCCTGGGAGACAGCCGGCAAGGGGAAGGCGGCCCCGTGTCTTGGATTCTGGAGAGTCGAATCGGCTCGTAATTTTTTCAGAAGGGCCAGGGGGAGCCGGCTAGGCTACCCATCGTTATTTACTCCGACAGGCATTCCACTCCTCGCCGCGACGCGTCAAGGTGGACGCGTCGGCGTTCCCAATCTCGCCAGCACGCGCGCCGGAGGACGCGTCGGCTCCCTGCTACGAGGAGAACGTCGCGCTGCCCGCCGAGCCCCCCCAGCCTTGAGGAGCTTTGGAAAGAAATGGATGTCGCCTTGTGGGAGGCTTTGCCTCCAGCAGAGCGCGCCAAAATAGAGGCGGAGAAGAAGGCCGAGGAAGAGAAGCTCACCGCGGAACGAGCTGCCTGGGAGGCCTATGTCGCATCCGAGAGAGTCAGGCAATTGGCTCTTTGGCAGAAGGCTCGTGCGAGGGCCGTGAGGGTGGCGGAGGATGCCCGTGCCGACGCCCTGAGTGCAGTCGGGCCCAAGCTCCTCATCTACGCTTGGCAGTACGTGTACCGGGTGCACGCTTCCAGCGAGGAGGAGTACCTGTTGGTGCCGGATCACCACACCGGTGAGATCGCGCTCGCCCGCCGACAAGCCACCAATCAGCACCTCGCGAGTTGCGAGGCTGAGGAAGAGGCGTTGTGTCGGCGCGCTGGGAAACGGCCACGCACCAGGGCACTCGTGGCGCGCCGCAAGCGCTCCTGCGAGCGCCGTGGCTTTTAGGAGGAGTATAATTTTTGTTTCGTAAGGCGATCTCATTAGTTTTGGGACGCAAATGATAAATCCTGAACGTTCAGGAATTTTTAGCGTCCTTAATTAAGTATGTAAAAGGGAAAGTTTGGAAACCTTGTGTATTCGTACGCATTTTGCAAGTACGTGCATATAGCACAAACTTTACTATATACTATTGCACTACACGTCTCTCTCAATATATGCTTGCAGACTGTGCTACTCCCTCCGTCGAGGTCAATAAGTTATCTTTGGTTGTGCACCGTGACCAAGAAGGATAGTTAAGTTGCACCATGAAAAATTGTTGCGTGTTCATTACATTTATTGGAAGCGGCGGTGTACAATCAGATATATCAAGGTGGGTGAGGAAAATTCAAAGTGTTGGAAATATGCCCTAGAGGCAATAATAAAAGGATTATTATTATATTTCCTTGTTCATGATAATTGTCTTTTATTCATGCTATAATTGTGTTATCCGGAAATCGTAATACATGTGTGAATACATAGACACCAACATGTCCCTAGTAAGCCTCTAGTTGACTAGCTCATTGATCAATAGATAGTCATGGTTTCCTGACTATGGACATTGGATGTCATTGATAACGAGATCACATCATTAGGAGAATGATGTGATGGACAAGACCCAATCCTAAACATAGCACAAGATCGTATAGTTTGTTTGCTAGAGTTTTTCCAATGTCAAGTATCTTTTCCTTAGACCATGAGATCGTGTAACTCCCGGATACCGTAGGAGTGCTTTGGGTGTACCAAACGTCACAACGTAACTGGGTGACTATAAAGGTATACTACGGGTATCTCCGAAAGTGTCTGTTGGGTTGACACGGATCAAGACTGGGATTTGTCACTCCGTATGACGGAGAGGTATCTCTCGGCCCACTCGGTAATGCATCATCATAATGAGCTCAAAGTGACCAAGTGTCTGGTCACGGGATCATGCATTACGGTACGAGTAAAGTGACTTGCCGGTAACGAGATTGAACGAGGTATTGGGATACCGACGATCGAATCTCGGGCAAGTAACGTACCAATTAACAAATGGAATTGTATACGGGGTTGCTTGAATCCTCGACATCGTGGTTCATCCGATGAGATCATCGAGGAGCATGTGGGAGCCAACATGGGTATCCAGATCCCGCTGTTGGTTATTGACCGGAGAGCCATCTCGGTCATGTCTACATGTCTCCCGAGCCCGTAGGGTCTACACACTTAAGGTTCAGTGATGCTAGGGTTGTAGAGATATGAATATGCAGTAACCTGAAAGTTGTTCGGAGTCCCAGATGAAATCTCGGACGTCACGAGGAGTTCCAGAATGGTCCGGAGGTGAAGAATTATATATAGGAAGTGCAGTTTCGGCCATCAGGAGAGTTTTGGGGGTCACGGTATTGTACCGGGACCACCGGATGGGTCCCGGGGGTCCACCAGGTGGGACCACCCATCCCGAAGGGCCCCATGGGCTGAAGTGGGGAGGGGAACCAGCCCATAGTGGGCTGGTGCGCCCCCCTTGGCCCACCCCCTGCGCCTAGGGTTCGAAACCCTAGGGTGGGAGGGCGCCCCACTTGCCTTGGGGGCCACTCCACCCTTGGTCGCCGCCCCCCCCTAGGAGATCCCATCTCCTAGGGCCAGCGCCCCCCCTTGGGGAGCCTATATAAAGGGGGGAGGGAGGGGCAGCCGCACCCTTGACTCTTGGCGCCTCCCTCTCCCCTGCTACACCTCTCCCTCTCGAAGTAGAACGGCGAAGCCCTGCTGCGGTGACCCCTGCATCCACCACCACGCCATCGTGCAGCTGGATCTTCATCAACCTCTCCTTCCCCCTTGCTGGATCAAGAAGGAGGAGACGTCACGCTGACCGTACGTGTGTTGAACGCAGAGGTGCCGTCCGTTCGGCGCTAGGATCTCCGGTGATTTGGATCACGTCGAGTACGACTTCCTCATCCCCGTTCTTTGAACGCTTTCGCGCGTGATCTACAAAGGTATGTAGATGCAATCTGATCACTCGTTGCTAGATGAACTCATAGATGGATCTTGGTGAAACCGTAGGAATTTTTTTTTGTTTTCTGCAACGTTCCCCAACAGTGGCATCATGAGCTAGGTCTATGCGTAGTTCTTTTTGCAGGAGTAGAACACAATTTGTTGTGGGCGTAGATGTTGTCAACTTTCTTGCCGCTACTAGTCTTATTTTGCTTCAACGGTATTGTGGGATGAAGCGGCCCGGACCAACCTTACACGTACGCTTACGTGAGACCGGTTCCACCGACTGACATGCACTAGTTGCATAAGGTGGCTGGCGGGTGTCTGTCTCTCCCAGTTTACTTGGAGCGGATTTGATGAAAAGGGTCCTTATGAAGGGTAAATAGAAGTTGACAAATCACGTTGTGGCTTTAACGTAGGTAAGAAAACGTTCTTGCTAGAAGCCTCTTGCAGCCACGTAAAACTTGCAACAATAATTAGAGGACGTCTAACTTGTTTTTGCAGCAAGTGTTTTGTGATGTGATATGGCCAAAGTTGTGATGAATGATGAATGATATATATGTGATGTATGAGATGTTCATGCTATTATAATAGGAATCACGACTTGCATGTCGATGAGTATGAAAACCGGCAGGAGCCATAGGAGTTGTCTTTATTTTTTGTATGACCTGCGTGTCATTGAGAAACGCCATGTAAATTACTTTACTTTATTGCTAAACGTGTTAGCCATAGTAGTAGAAGTAATAGTTGGCAAGCAACTTCATGGAGACACGATAATGGAGATCATGATGATGGAGATCATGGTGTCAAGCCGGTGACAAGATGATCATGGAGCCCCAAGATGGAGATCAAAGGAGCTATGTGATATTGGCCATATCATGTCACTATTATTATTTGATTGCATGTGATGTTTATCATGTTTTTGCATCTTGTTTACTTAGAATGACGGTAGTAAATAAGATGATCCCTCATAATAATTTCAAGAAAGTGTTCCCCCTAACTGTGCACCGTTGCAACAGTTTGTTGTTTCGAAGCACCACGTGATGATCGGGTGTGATAGATTCCAACGTTCACATACAACGGGTGTAAGACAGATTTACACATGCAAACACTTAGGTTGACTTGACGAGCCTAGCATGTACAGACATGGCCTCGGAACACAGAAGACCGAAAGGTCGAGCATGAGTCGTATAGAAGATACGATCAACATGAAGATGTTCACCAATGTTGACTAGTCCGTCTCACATGATGATCGAACACGACCTAGTTAACTCGGATCATGTTATACTTAGATGACTGGAGGGATGTCTATCTAAGTGGGAGTTCATTGAATAATTTGATTAGTTGAACTTAATTATCATGAACTTAGTCTAAAATCTTTACAACATGTATTGTAGATCAAATGGCCAACGTTGTCCTCAACTTCAACGCGTTCCTAGAGAAAACCAAGCTGAAAGACGATGGCAGCAACTATACGGACTGGGTCTGGAACCTGAGGATCATCCTCATAGCTGCCAAGAAAGACTATGTCCTACAAGCACCGCTAGGTGAAGCACCTGCTCTCCCTACAGAACAAGACGTTATGAACGCTTGGCAGACACGTGCCGATGATTACTCCCTTTTTCAGTGCGGCATGCTTTACAGCTTAGAGCCGGGGCTCCAAAAGCATTTTGAGAGACACGGAGCATATGAGATGTTCGAAGAGCTGAAAATGGTTTTTCAAGCTCATGCCCGGGTCGAGAGATATGAAGTCTCCGACAAGTTCTTCAGCTGTAAGATGGAGGAAAACAGTTTTGTAAGTGAGCACATACTCACTATGTCTGGGTTACATAACCGCTTGACTCAGCTGGGAGTTAATCTCCCGGATGACGCGGTCATTGACAGAATCCTTCAGTCGCTTCCACCGAGCTACAAGAGCTTTGTGATGAACTTCAATATGCAGGGGATGGAAAAGACCATTCCTGAAGTATTTGCAATGCTGAAATCAGCAGAGGTAGAAGTCAAAAACGAACATCAAGTGTTGATGGTGAATAAAACCACTAAGTTCAAGAAAGGCAAGGGTAAGAAGAACTTCAAGAAGGACGGCAAGGGAGTTGCCGCGCCCGGCAAGCAAGCTTCCGGGAAGAAGCCAAAGAATGGACCCAAGCCCGAGACTGAGTGCTTTTATTGCAAGGAAAGTGGTCACTGGAAGCGGAACTGCCCCAAATACTTAGCGGACAAGAAGGCCGGCAAAACGAAAGGTATATGTGGTATACATATAATTGATGTGTACCTTACCAGTACTCGTAGTAGCTCCTGGATATTTGATACCGGTGCAGTTGCTCACATTTGTAACTCAAAGCAGGAGCTGCGGAATAAGCGGAGACTGGCGAAGGACGAGGTGACGATGCGCGTCGGGAATGGTTCCAAGGTCGATGTGATCGCCATCGGCACGCTACCTCTACATTTACCTACGGGGTTAGTTTTGAACCTCAATAATTGTTATTTAGTGCCAAGTTTGAGCATGAACATTGTATCAGGATCTCGTTTAATACGAGATGGCTACTCATTTAAATCCGAGAATAATGGTTGTTCTATTTATATGAGAGATATGTTTTATGGTCATGCTCCGATGGTGAATGGTTTATTCTTAATGAATCTCGAGCGTAATGCTACACATATTCATAGTGTGAGTACCAAAAGATGTAAGGTTGATAATGATAGTCCCACATACTTGTGGCACTGCCGCCTTGGTCACATAGGTGTCAAACACATGAAGAAGCTCCATGCAGATGGACTTTTAGAGTCTCTTGATTACGAATCATTTGACACATGCGAACCATGCCTCATGGGTAAAATGACCAAGACTCCGTTCTCAGGAACAATGGAGCGAGCAACCAACTTATTGGAAATCATACATACTGATGTGTGCGGTCCAATGAGTGTTGAGGCTCGCGGTGGTTATCATTATGTTCTCACCCTCACTGATGACTTGAGTAGATATGGGTATGTCTACTTAATGAAACACAAGTCTGAGACCTTTGAAAGGTTCAAGGAATTTCAGAGTGAGGTTGAGAATCAACGTGACAGGAAAATCAAGTTCCTGCGATCAGATCGTGGAGGAGAATACTTGAGTCACGAATTTGGCACACATTTAAGAAAATGTGGAATAGTTTCACAACTCGCGCCGCCTGGAACACCTCAGCGTAATGGTGTGTCCGAATGTCGTAATCGCACTCTATTAGATATGGTGCGATCTATGATGTCTCTTACCGATTTACCGCTATCATTTTGGCTCTATGCTTTAGAGACTGCCGCATTCACTTTAAATAGGGCTCCGTCGAAATCCATTGAGACGACACCGTATGAATTATGGTTTGGGAAGAAATCTAAGCTGTCGTTTCTAAAAGTTTGGGGATGCGATGCTTATGTCAAGAAACTTCAACCTGAAAAGCTCGAACCCAAGTCGGAAAAATGCGTCTTCATAGGATACCCTAAAGAAACTATTGGGTATACCTTCTACCTCAGATCCGAAGGCAAGATCTTTGTTGCCAAGAATGGATCCTTTCTAGAGAAAGAGTTTCTCTCAAAAGAAGTAAGTGGGAGGAAAGTAGAACTTGATGAAGTATTACCTCTTGAACCGGAAAGTGGTGCAACTCAAGAAAATGTTCCTGAGGTGCCTGCACCGACTAGGGAGGAAGTTAATGATGATGATCATGAAACTTCAGATCAAGTTGCTACTGAACTTCGTAGGTCCACAAGGACACGTTCCGCACCAGAGTGGTACGGCAACCCTGTCTTGGAAATCATGTTGTTAGACAACGGTGAACCTTCAAACTATGAAGAAGCGATGGCGGGCCCAAATTCCAACAAATGGCTTGAAGTCATGCAATCCGAGATAGGATCCATGTATGAAAACAAAGTATGGACTTTGACAGACTTGCCCGATGATCGGCGAGCGATAGAAAACAAATGGATCTTTAAGAAGAAGACGGACGCGGATGGTAATGTTACCATCTACAAAGCTCGACTTGTCGCTAAGGGTTATCGGCATGTTCAAGGGGTTGACTACGATGAGACTTTCTCTCCCGTAGTGAAGCTAAAGTCCGTCCGAATTATGTTAGCAATTGCCGCATACTATGATTATGAGATATGGCAAATGGACGTCAAAATGGCATTCCTTAATGGTTTCCTTAAGGAAGAATTGTATATGATGCAGACGGAAGGTTTTGTCGATCCTAAGAATGCTGACAAGGTGTGCAAGCTCCAACGCTCGATTTATGGGCTGGTGCAAGCATCTCGGAGTTGGAACATTCGTTTTGATGAGATGATCAAAGCGTTTGGGTTTATGCAAACTTATGGAGAAGCCTGCGTTTACAAGAAAGTGAGTGGGAGCTCTGTAGCATTTCTCATATTATATGTAGATGACATACTTTTGATGGGAAATGATATAGAACTTTTGGACAACATTAAGGCCTACTTGAATAAGAGTCTTTCAATGAAGGACCTTGGAGAAGCTTCTTATATATTAGGCATCAAGATCTATAGAGATAGATCAAGACACCTCATAGGTCTTTCACAGAGCACATACCTTGATAAGATATTGAAGAAGTTCAATATGGATCAGTCTAAGAAGGGGTCCTTACCTGTATTACAAGGTGTGAAATTGAGCTCAGCTCCATGTCCGACCACGGTAGAAGATATAGAAGAGATGAGTGTCATCCCCTACGCCTCAGCCATAGGGTCTATTATGTATGCCATGCTGTGTACCAGACCTGATGTAAACCTTGCCGTAAGTTTGGTAGGTAGGTACCAAAGTAATCCCGGCAAGGAACACTGGACAGCGGTCAAGAATATCCTGAAGTACCTGAAAAGGACTAAGGAAATGTTTCTCGTTTATGGAGGTGACGAAGAGCTCGTTGTAAAGGGTTACGTCGATGCTAGCTTCAACACAGATCTGGATGACTCTAAGTCACAAACCAGATACGTGTATATTTTGAATGGTGGGGCAGTAAGCTGGTGCAGTTGCAAGCAGAGCGTCGTGGCGGGATCTACATGTGAAGCGGAGTACATGGCGGCCTCGGAGGCAGCACATGAAGCAATCTGGGTGAAGGAGTTCATCACCGACCTAGGAGTCATACCCAATGCATCGGGGCCGATCAAGCTCTTCTGTGACAACACTAGAGCTATTGCACTTGCCAAGGAGCCCGGGTTTCACAAGAACACTAGGCACATCAAGCGTCGCTTCAACTCCATCCGTGAAAAAGTTCAAGATGGAGACATAGAAATTTGTAAAGTACATACGGATCTGAATGTCGCAGATCCGTTGACTAAACCTCTCCCTAGGGCAAAACATGATCAACACCAGAACTCTATGGGTGTTCGATTCATCACAATGTAACTAGATTATTGACTCTAGTGCAAGTGGGAGACTGTTGGAAATATGCCCTAGAGGCAATAATAAAAGGATTATTATTATATTTCCTTGTTCATGATAATTGTCTTTTATTCATGCTATAATTGTGTTATCCGGAAATTGTAATACATGTGCGAATACATAGACACCAACATGTCCCTAGTAAGCCTCTAGTTGACTAGCTCGTTGATCAATAGATAGTCATGGTTTCCTGACTATGGACATTGGATGTCATTGATAACGAGATCACATCACTAGGAGAATGATGTGATGGACAAGACCCAATCCTAAACATAGCACAAGATCGTATAGTTCGTTTGCTAGAGTTTTTCCAATGTCAAGTATCTTTTCCTTAGACCATGAGATCGTGTAACTCCCGGATACCGTAGGAGTGCTTTGGGTGTACCAAACATCACAATGTAACTGGGTGACTATAAAGGTATACTACCGGTATCTCCGAAAGTGTCTGTTGGGTTGACACGGATCAAGACTGGGATTCGTCACTCCGTATGATGGAGAGGTATCTCTGGGCCCACTCGGTAATGCATCATCATAATGAGCTCAAAGTGACCAAGTGTCTGGTCACCGAATCATGCATTATGGTACGAGTAAAGTGACTTGCCGGTAACGAGATTGAACGAGGTATTGGGATACCGACGATCGAATCTCGGGCAAGTAACGTACCAATTGACAAAGGGAATTGTATACGGGGTTGCTTGAATCCTCGACACCGTGGTTCATCTGATGAGATCATCGAGGAGCATGTGGGAGCCAACATGGGTATCCAGATCCCGCTGTTGGTTATTGACCGGAGAGCCATCTCGGTCATGTCTACATGTCTCCCGAACCCGTAGGGTCTACACACTTAAGGTTCAGTGATGCTAGGGTTGTAGAGATATGAATATGCAGTAACCCGAAAGTTGTTCGGAGTCCTGGATGAGATCCCGGACGTCACGAGGAGTTCCGAAATGGTCCGGAGGTGAAGTATTATATATAGGAAGTGCAGTTTCGGCCATCGGGAGAGTTTCGGGGGTCACCGGTATTGTACCGGGACCACCGGATGGGTCCCGGGGGTCCACCGGGTGGGACCACCCATCCCGGAGGGCCCCATGGGCTGAAGTGGGGAGGGGAACCAGCCCATAGTGGGCTGGTGCGCCCCCCTTGGCCCACCCCCTGCGCCTAGGGTTGGAAACCCTAGGGTGGGGGGCGCCCCACTTGCCTTGGGGGCCACTCCACCCTTGGCCACCGCCCCCCTAGGAGATCCCATCTCCTAGGGCCGGCGCCCCCCCCCCCTTGGGGAGCCTATATAAAGGGGGGGAGGGGCAGCCGCACCCTTGACTCTTGGCGCCTCCCTCTCCCCTGCTACACCTCTCCCTCTCGCAGTAGAACGGCGAAGCCCTGCTGCGGTGACCCCTGCATCCACCACCACGCCATCGTGCAGCTGGATCTTCATCAACCTCTCCTTCCCCCTTGCTGGATCAAGAAGGAGGAGACGTCACGCTGACCGTACGTGTGTTGAACGCGGAGGTGCCATCCGTTCGGCGCTAGGATCTCTGGTGATTTGGATCACGTCGAGTACGACTTCCTCATCCCCGTTCTTTGAACGCTTCCGCGCGTGATCTACAAAGGTATGTAGATGCAATTGGATCACTCGTTGCTAGATGAACTCATAGATGGATCTTGGTGAAACCGTAGGAATTTTTTTTGTTTTCTGCAATGTTCCCCAACACAAAGTTCTTTCATGCAATGGCCTCGGAAAGATTGAGAAAAAAATGCAATTGCTAGTCTTAAGGTTGATGGGAATGATCCTTCTCAGATCGTACACAAATGGCTGGAATTTTGTGGTCCTCTTTTAAGAATAGGATGGGTCATTCTCAAGGCATTAACATGGGCTTTGATCTCCCACAGTTGATCCAGCAAGTGGATGGGCTAGATGTGATATCTGCTCCTTTCTCTCAGGAGGAGATAAACAAGGTTTTAAAGGAGCTGCCCACTGAAAGAGCACCTGGTCCGGACGGTTTTAATGGCATGTTTATTAAGAAATGTTGGCCTATCATTGAGCAGGATTTTTTGCAGCTCATCCAGGCTTTTTATGATGGAGAGTTATCTTTGGAGAACATCAATGGATCACTCATCACCCTTATTCCCAAGATGATTTCTCCTGAGGGGCTAGATGATTTCAGGCCCATTTCCCTTACAAAAAGCTGTCTGAAGTTACTCACCAAACTGTTGGCAAATAGGTTGCAGAAGGTAATTTTGCGGTGCATTCATAAGAACCAGTATGGATTTTTGAAAAGTAGGTCCATTCAGGATTGCCTTGCATGGGCATTTGAGTACATCCATCAATGCAAGCAATCAAAAAGACCTATCATAATCCTTAAGCTTGACTTTGCCAAGGCTTTTGATACAGTGGAGCATGAGGTAATTCTGCAAGTTCTTCATCATAAAGGTTTTGATAGCAAATGGATTGCTTGGGTTAGGGAGATTCTGTCATCTGGGACATCTTCTGTTTTACTGAATGGCATTCCAGGGAAGCAATTTAAATGTAAGTGTGGGGTCAGACAGGGTGATCCATTGTCACCTCTCCTTTTTGTTATTGCTGTTGATCTCTTACAGTATGTGGTTAACCATATGATGGATCAAGGGTCTCTGACACTCCCAATACCATCCCATGATCCTAACTACCCAATCATCCAGTATGCTGATGACACAATTATCATTCTGCCTGCTGTGGAGGAGCAATTGGTGGCTCTCAAGAATATGTTGGCTGTGTTCCAACAGTCTACTGGCCTCAAGGTGAATTTTTCCAAGTCCTCTATGATACCTTTGAATATATCCAATGATGAGGCCCTCAGGTTGGCTGCTCTCCTGGGTTGCAATATAGGTGATCTCCCTTTTACTTATCTTGGTTTACCCCTTGGTACCACCAGACCAAGAATTGTGGATCTCCTCCCCCTAGTGGATAATATTGAAAGAAGGCTCTCTGCTAGTTCTGCAATGCTTAACCAAGGCTCCAGGTTACAACTGTTGACTTCAGTCTTAACTTCCATGCCAATTTATTTCCCCTGCACTTTGCATATACCTCTTGGAATCATCAAGCAGTTGGATAGGATTTTCGGGCAATGCCTTTGGCGAGGAAATACAGATACACCAAAACAATCTCTGGCAGCTTGGGACCTGGTTTGCAGGCCTAAAGATAAGGGAGGGTTGGGCATCCTCAATCTAAATATACAGAATCAGGGGCTGCTCATGAAACATCTCCATAAATTCTTCAATAAGCATGATATACCTTGGGTATCTTTAATTTGGGATTCCTACTATGACAACATTGTTCCTCAGGCACCTGTATTGACTGGATCTTTCTGGTGGAGGGATGTTTTCAAGCTGAATGATACATACAGGTCCGTTGCTTCTGTTCATATTAACATGGGGGACACTGCTATGTTCTGGCATGATGCATGGCATGTGGCTGGCTCTTCCTTGCCCCTTATAAGGAGGCTTCCCAGGTTGTTCAATTTTGTGATTGATGATAAGGTCTCAGTCAGGGATGTGCTTCAGACCCAGGACCTTTTCTCCATGTTTTACCTGCCCATCTCCCAAGAAGCTGGTGCTGAGCTAACAATTCTGGAAGGTTGGCTGCTAAACCTGCAAAGAGATCCTCTCCTTCCTGATCAGTGGGTGTGGCCTTCCAAATCTGGGTCCTTTTCAGCCAAAGGGTTTTATACTATCATGCACTCTCATATGCCCACTATTATGCCATGCAAATGGTTATGGAAGAGCAGATGCACAATGAAGGTTAAAGTTTTTGGTTGGTTATTGTTCTTTGATAGACTTAACACCAAAGATATGCTGGTTCGAAGACACTGGAGGACACCAGATGAGGATAATCTTTGTGTTATATGTAATGCTTATGTCCATGAGGACATATCTCACTTGTTCTTCCAGTGCAATTTCAGCTCCAGAGTGTGGAACTATCTTCAGATTGACTGGTCCCAGGGGTCTAACACCCAGGAGTGTGTTTCCAATGCCAGAACCAGTTTTGGCCAACCATTCTTCTTTGAGGTGATGCTCATAGCAGCATGGAATATTTGGATCCTGAGAAATGGGAGGATCTTTAGGGGAGAGCAGGCTTGTTTTACTCCTTGGAGATGCAATTTTGTTCATGATATCCTTCTTTTGGCTCATAGGTTGAATGTTAGCGTTAGAGCTCAACTCAGAGCTTGGGTCAATACACTTCTGTAATGTAGGTTAGCTTCAGCCCATACCTTGGGTCATGGCCCTTTGTAACTATAGGTAAGTATTAGATAAGACCTTTGTTTTGTTTTGGCATTTTCTCAGTGCTTTGTATTTTGTTGGACCTTTTCCTTTTCTAATAAATGGGTTGTGGGGTTTTACCCCACGGTAAATATTCAAAAAAAACCATGAACAAGAAGGAGGGAAGACTTATACACCTAGACGGAGGGAGTACTACTATTACTTATGTACGTGCAAATGAACGTTTTAACATTACGATGCGGTTTTTGTAAAAGTAGAAAAACACCAGTAGTCAAGCTTGTGAAATGATTCAATGCAAAACAAATGCAAAAATGCTTGTTTGATTGTTTACTTTTAGCTTCCTTCTCTGTGGTTATTTCTCTGTCGTACTTTGTACGGAGTGTCTCACTGGTTGGAAAGGCATGCAAATTCCCAAACCGCTTCCTACACCCTGTATTGAATTTTTTGCCTAACAAGTTGTGCCGTGCAATTGGAATTCCAACTTGAGTACTACTACTAGTAGGAGTACCAGGGGCCAGTTCTTTTAGGCTTCTAGATTAGTAATCCCATAACTACTACCTCTGTCCTGGTTTATTGGTCCCGATTGTAATCTGTGTCAAATTTTGATCATAAATTTAACTAATGAAATGTTAGTGCATGTCACATGCACTACTCCATCCGTCTATGTGAGTAAGTCATCTTAGGCTGTGCGCCGTGACCAAGGAGGAGGAGAAAACGAGAAACGTTAATTTTTATTTGCTAATTAATAGTATTGCATGCAATGAACTAACCACTGCATGTCGTGTTTGATATCTCAAGTCATTAAAAGCATGCACACTCTTTATCTCTTATTGGTTGATATGTCAAGAAACAAGAAATGAGGTAGAAGTTAATGCACCGCGCCTAAGTGTTTTGGGATTATTTGGTTTTCGTAAGATGACTTACACACCTAGACGGAGGGATTACAATGATGAGGAATAAACCAGTTAAATCTTTGGTCAAAATTTAGCACAAATTACAATGGTGAGGAATAAACCAGGACGGAGTAGTAGTTTAGAAGCCCAAATAAATGAGTGAGGCACCTTATTGTTACTCTCCACTGTGACTAGTCTTGTGGGAAAAGCTGGGGAAGCCGCCAAAAGAACTGGCCCTAGGAGTAGTAGCTAGGGATCGAGTGTGCGAGATGAACCGGAGAAAGTAAATGCAGAGAGATGAAATGCAAAAAAGACGGAGGGATGTGATGGTTGCTTGTTCGTTTATTTTACTAGGCCACTTATTACTGGGAGTGGTTGGGTTTTGTGATATGAAGGCTTTACTGTTGCGCCACGAGCGGGGTGAGAGGTGAGACTCCCGTGCAGCGCCGCCCTCACCACTTGTACTACATCGGTCGTGGTTTATTAGTCCCCCATTGAATTTGACTGAAGATTTAACTGACAAAATGTTAGTGCATGTCAACAAAAACTATATCATTGGATTCGTATTTGAACATAGTTTTGAATTATATTTTAGGTGACATGCATCAGCATTTATCGTACTATATATAATGTTAGTTCAATTTTTGGTCGTACTAATCTATAGTAGTAAGGTGCCCGTGCGTTGCACCGAAGAGTGAAATGCATTGATCGGGGAGTTTATTTTGACAAAGGATGTGGGGGTCATCTCATGTGTAACGGGTATCGATAGGTTTCTTCGGATATTATTTCATCTCTAGAGCTCACAAACATCCGGGTGAAATCGATAAAAGGTATCTTTTGCAAACAAAAGCGTTCAACTGTTCAACCTGCATCCAAAACTTGTGAAGAAATAACACTTATTGTGCTTTGCTAGAAATGATCTTTAAGAATTAGTTTTTGAGTATCGATTGTTATACATGTTGGCTACAGATGACATGGCACTTTCTTATAGTCAACAGTTGGCTATACTATTAAGTAATATTAACCATGCCCTTATACACCTAGACGGAGGGATTAAATTAGGATGACTTGCAAGCGGGCAGAGGAGATGTAAGAAATGGTTCATCGTAAGTCTTTCACCAGTACTGTAGTAAAAATTCATACATGGAAGATTCTAGACTAAACCATAAATGGATACACTTTTAATCATGCGCGATACTCCAATAGAGCAAGATCCTGCATGGAAGTCTCCACATGCTTAGACAACAGGTTACATTGAGCGAAGACTAATGATCAACATTTAACTTGATAATGCGTATGTCCAGGTGAACCTCCTTGGAGTCCTCGTGCACCGCGTCGGCGGGTAAAGGATGCCATGGGTTTTCCAAGTCCACATTGGCAGGATAGTCCCAGCTCCCCAGAGTCCAAGTCCGTTCGATGAGGCCGGTGTCGCCGCCCACGCGACCCGGAGGGGTAGTAACACTGACCACGCACTCGTACATCAGCCTCGTGTCAGTGTCAGTGTCAGCGGCGTCGCCCCTGACGCACATTACAGAGACGGGGCGGCGGCCTGCGCGGGCCTCGCCGGTGCCCATGATCAAGAGGAAGACGCTGTCGTCCTCCCCCAAGACTAGCAGGCGGCGGTGATCCTCCAGCAACTCCGGCATGATGAACGAGTAGCACGTCTCGTACTTGATGTTCTTCGCCAAGGGCCAGCAGTGACTGCTGCACGCATCCGTGAGGTGATGCACCATGTCCGCCGGCGAGCCATAAAACGGCATCGGGCACTCATAGCAGTGGATGAAGGGCTCCTTGGAGGCATCGACCAGGCCTTCCATGAAACGGGAGTGGCTGTAGGGCACGTTGCGCCAGTTGAATATATGAGCAAGTTACTACGAGATTTAATCTGAATAAGCACAAAATAAATCATGACGGCTATAACAGAGATGAAACTAATCATGTGGACTAGCATAGTAGTAGGATACAGAGTAGAAACATGAATTCTACCACGATTTCGAACAGGAAGGACAGAAACACATACGGTGCAACGGGAGCAGCACCGTTGGCGTTGAGGTTGTCGCCCATGTCCAAACACCACGTAGACACGGTCTTTGAGCACGGTTCGTAGTCGTTCCATGCTCGGGCATTAAAGTTTGTAACTATCTTAGATTAGAATATATTGCTCCTCCGGTGCTAGTAGTAGAGCAGAGTCCTACTCTACTACTCTACTCAAGCAAGTTAGGGCATAGCACTGTAGGGAGTACCAGTATTGTGATCACTCAAGCAAGTTGTCTGGCATCGACATGACCCTACGCTGCTGGTATGTGTCTCGTAAGTCAAGCAGCGTGTTGTAGTCATCATCACCTGTCCACTTACCGTAGCACATATTCGCTTCTCCTTCTTTGTCTGCACATAATCTCGTCCAATCTTCCATCCCCGCTAAGGCGCCTCCCCCCTTGTCCGAAACCCAAGCACTAACAATGGCAGAACCGAGCAGCGTCCTTCGAAAGAGTGGCTGGAATTCGCTCCCCACAGAGGTAATGAAGCTCATTGTTTCGCATGTGGACAATCTCAGTACCATGCCGTCGCCGCGTTCTCGTCGGGGTTGTACCGTTTACTCAAAGCCCTCAGGCCGGAGCTTTTTAAGCCAGCTCCTTGCTTGCTGATGCCGCCTGATCTTCAGAAACGGCGTGTCACATAGCATAACGATTGTAGGGTGGCGAGCATCAACCCCCTTGACTGCGATCCGGTCCCCGTCAGCCTCAACTACATTAACGGTATGTACTGGGTCGGCATGAACACGTCTTGGATGGTGCTCATCGACGGTCGCGGCAGCTGGATGCTCGTGGAGGTCTACACCCGGCGATTGATCCCCCTTCCTTCGATTAACACTGCACTGCTTTGGCACCACGGCCTAGAATACTCGGAATCTTACAGTAGCCAACATGATACCAAGTTTGATTTGCTCAAGGTTGTAATCTGCCAAGTGCCCACAAGATCTGCGAATTATAAAGACTTCAGGCTAATTGCGTTCTTCAACCGCGGTCTCGCCTATCTGACAGGTCACTGCGGTAAGTGGATAAATCTGCACGTCCATCGCTAGATCATACATCCTCCATGGTTCTCTGATGCCATTGAACACAAGGGTTTCATTTACGATGTCGACTCCTTCTATGGCTGGATGTATTGCTGGCCTACTCCAGTCATCGCTACAAACGGCTGTTACCGCAGTATGTTACTTCCCTATGATATCATGATGGCTTGCTTATATTACTGTCAACATTTGCTGAAAAAATATTCATGATCATAACATGTTGTTCTTAAGATTGACTAAATCAAGAGCCCTTTTTATTTGACTCCAACTTGATATGATGTTGTAGGCCGCCTGGTGTCCCTACCCTTCCTAATCCCAGAACCTTTCAAAGAAAAGCGGCATGGCAGTTGCAGGTGGTTCCTGACTTGATCAGACGATGGCGAAAGATTGATGATCGTTCGCACGTACCGGACGTGTTGTTTCACGGAATACAATCACAATCACTACAAGGTCTTTTAGCAGGATCCCAGCTTCTCTGGGCCTTCAGGAATTTTTGACTGGAGGCTGGTAAGTAGCCTTGGTACACGCTCTCTATTTGTCGGACTGAATTATCCGATTAACCAGGAGATAACCGACGGCAAGGATCATGATGGCAACGCAGTTTCTTTCATCAGGCAAAACTGTGTGTACACAGCGTACCATGCGTCTCTGCATGCACCATGCCCTGATATGTGCCGCCATGCTCTGCAGCCCAAAGTAGGAGAGAGGGTCGCAAGTATCAGACTTCGACCTGCTAGCTGTAGTTTCCCCTGTCAGGCACCCATCTGGTTCAAGCCGTCAGCCAATCTCCATAGCTTAATAAATAGTAATGTCTAACTGAACCAGTTAGTTAGATGCATACTTGGTGTA
This sequence comes from Triticum urartu, assembly GCF_003073215.2. NCBI lineage: Eukaryota > Viridiplantae > Streptophyta > Magnoliopsida > Poales > Poaceae > Triticum > Triticum urartu. The sequence goes on from NC_053025.1 coordinate 521,598,275, forward strand.
GTAGGATCTTTATTTAGTTTGATGCATACACTTGTTCTTTTTTGGTAGCCCTTTTTTAATGATGGCTGATGTTTGCTTTGGAAGAGAGAGCTGCGTCTTCACTCTTCTGACCTGCTTACTGCTTCTGTTGCACCCCCAGCACTGGTTGCTGCTGCTGCTGTTTTCAATGTACAATCAGTAGTATATTTCGTCTATTGGTTGAATAAATGTGTTGTTAGAACGACAAACACAATGTTTTGGAAGTCGTTGCACGGTTCGATCCTTTAGTTCCCCGTACCGTACGTAGCGCATACTATTTTTTGTACGGAACACATTTTCCACTTGTTGATAACATGCAGCCCACTGATGAAGGCCCAATAGAGAAGCCCATAATTAACTGGAAGGGAGGCTCTCACATGAATCCGGTCCCAGGTACATGCTCATGGTCCCTAAACATAAATAAGTAAATAAATACATAAATAAATAAAGCTAAATGCTCATGCACCAGTTCTTTGGGAAAATAGGTAGCACAGTATTTCTTTTTGAAGAATACCCAAGCTAGGCCTATTTGTTTTCTCCGAATTACTGGGCTGCAAATCTTTCAAGACGAGGAGGGATGCATTCTGGCCTGGCTTAATAGTATGGTCAATGTCTGTTAAAAGTAATATCAAAAGGGGTTAAAAATTCCAAAAAAAATTATAGCAAATGAGATATAAGTTTCTTTTTTTTGTTTTTGTTCTTCACTGATATCTTATACGTATTTCATTGGATTTAACATGACATAGTACTAATTTATTTTTAAAGTTGTTTTAGTATGGCTATTGATTTTTGGATTAAGAATATTTCGTTCCCCAGCAAAAATTTGCGAATTTTCAAAATTTCCCACATATTTAGTTAATTTTTTGACCCTAGTGCTGACTAGAAAATGGCCAACAATTCTAAAAATGGAAAACGGGCCGCAATAAATTCCATATGAATTAGAAAATGAGTAAAAATTATAAAAATAATAGCAAATGGGCTGTACACGCCACAGATTTCGAGGCTGACTTGTTTACGCAAGGCTTTGTCAGTGAACACACGATTCTAGCAGCAGTGACTGTTGGATGTCCATCCAATGGCCGATGTGCTTCTTCAATCTCTGATCTTCCTGCTCTAGCCGCCTAAACTAGCACCAGCGGGACTGCCTGCTCCCTCCTCTTGTGGCCCGCTGTGATGCCGCGCAGGCTTCCTCGGCCCACCCTACTCCCTCCGCTGGCCTGGCCGCACGCAATCAACTGCCTCCTTATTACGCGAAAAAAAATGATTCCTCCCACTGACATCTGGGGCGCACCGGTTGGGAGGCTGACCTGTGGGCCTACTAAGTTGACGCGTACGCAGGGCTTGTCAACTTAGTCAACAAATGATTCTAGCAGCAGTAACCGTTGGATTTGAATCGAACGGTCCTACTGCTTCTTCAATCGCTGCTCTTCTTGCACCAGCCGCCCAAACCAGCGCCGGGGAGACCGCTTGCTCCTGCCTACAGTGGCCGGCTGTGCTGCCGTTGAGGCCTCATCGCCCCCTACTACTCCCACCGCTAGCCAGGCCCTGCGGCGACGGCAGCCTCACACCGCAGCTGAACCAGTGAACCCTCGTACTCCTCTCCGTGTGGGCATCCACTGCCGCGTCTTCCCCCGCTCTGTGTCGTCCCCTTCCTAGGCCTCACCGTCGTCCACCGCCTTGGTGCTTTCGACGCGGCGTGGTCAACGACATTCCATCGGAAGAGTACCGTACGTGGAGAGGCTGACAGCTGGGTCCACGGCCACAGCCCAGTTTTTTTGTGATTTGCCAAGTAAATCGCTTTGTCAGGCCTGTTGGGCTGCAAATCTTTCAAGACGAGGAGAGCTTTCATTCGGCTGGCCGAGAAAATGGCCCATCAATAATGAGAAATGGGTTGTACATTTTTAAAACACATCAAACCGACAATTAGTTTCAAATATCTTTTTTTATTTCGAGATTTTAAATTACATTAATTTTATGTGTGGAGAATTTGTTGGATTTTATATTGATATACATTTATTTTTAAAATCAGTTTGAATGTGAGTCGAAATTTCGGGATTAAAAACAGTTCGGACCGCACCGAAATATGTAAAATTTCGTATAATTTTTTAACCGTGGCCACAATATGGGTTGTAATGCTAACAAAAAGAATATGGGCTCCAAAAAAACCTTAATAATTAGCAAATGGGCTGTAAATTATTAGAAATAACGGCAGATGGGTTGTATGCTGTTTTCCACAGATTTGAGGCTTTCCTAAAAAGGGGGTTGACGCACAAGCAGTGACTGTTGGATGGCCATCCAACGGCCGTCGTGCTTCTTCAATCTCTGCTCTTCCTGCCCCAGCCGCTCAAACAAGCGCCGGCGGGACTGCCTGCTCCCTCCTCCCCGCGGCCGGCTCTGCTGCCGCGCAGGCCTCACCGCCCCACCGTACTCCCATCGCTGGCCTAGCCATCCCTCTACTCACCCACACCTGCTGTTATTCTCCGGAGACGGCAGACGAACCAGTAAACCCTCGTACAGTCGTACTCCCCTCCGCGTGGGAAACAACTGCCGAGTCTTCCCTGCCTCCATGTCGTTCCCTTCCTAGGACTCGTCGTCGTCCACCGCCCCGGCGCTCTCGGCGCGGCCTGGTCAACGTGGTCAACGACCGACATGCATCTGAAGTGGACTGTACGTGGAGAGGTCGACAGCTGGGTCCACGGCCGCACGTAAGGAAATGCCTCCTTATTACGCGCAAAATAATGATTCCTCCACCTGACATCAGGGACCCACCGAAAGGGCCTCTGTATTTCGCGAAAAAAACATTACCGCCGCTGACAGCTCGGACCCACCAGCTATATCTTCGCACGCAAGGAAGTGCCTCCTTATTACGCACAAAAAAGTGAATACTCCCCTTGTTAGCTAGGACCCAGTATAGTGGCAGGCTGACTTGTGGGCCTACTAAGTTGATGGGGACGGAGGGCTTTGTCAACTTAGTCAATATGCACGATTCTATCTCTAGTTACAGTATGATGTCCATCCAACGGCCATAGTGCTTCTTCAACCTCTGGTCTTCTTGCTCCAGCCGCCCTAACCAGCGCCTGTCGTGCCTCGTGCTCCTGCCTCCCGTGGCCGGCTGCGATGCGGCGGAGGACTCACCGCCCCCTACTACCCCCACCGTTGGCCAGGCCATCCCTCTACTCACCCACACCCCCTGTTATTCTGCGGCGATGGCAGCCTCACACCGCAGCGAACCAGTGAACCCTCGTACTCCTCTACGTGTGGGCATCCAATGTCCCGTCTTCCCCGGCTCCGTGTCGTCCCCTTCCTAGGCCTCGCCGTCGTCCACCACTCTGGTGCTATCGGCGCGGCGTGGTCAACGTGGTCAAGGAATGGCTTCCATCGGACGTGGACTGTACGTGGAGAGGCTGACAGCTGGGTCCACGGCCGCAGCAAGGAAGTGCCTCCTTATTACGTGCAAAATAATTATTCCTCCACATGACAGTGGGGACCCACCGGACGGGCCACCGTATTTCGCAAAAAAACGTTTCCCCCCTGACTGCTGGGACCCACCAGCTACATCTTCGCACGCAAGGAAGTGCCTGACAATCGGGACCCACCTGGTGGAAGCGTACGTAGCGTTGTCATTCTGGTCGCGAACGTGTACGTACATATATACTGGTGGATGTAGAGGCGCGCACATGTCGTAGTAGAGGCACGCACATAGCATGTACACGTACGTACAGCGGCCAGGGTGCAAGAAAGAAAATGCGGCCATGTATGTGTACATACGGGCGGGGTCTCGAACGCCTACTCGCGCATACCTACGGCCAGGGCTCGTGTACATGGATGGGTCGGAACAGAGAAACAGCATCGTCGTCATGTTCATGGGGAGGCAACGGAATGCGTCGTGTTCATGGGGAGGCAGCGGAATGCATCATGTTCATCGGGAGGCAACGGAACGCGTGGGAGCCAACCGACTGGGTCGGAACAGAATGCGTGGGCGTGTTCATCAGGAGGGCTTAGACGGAACAGGCGATGGAAACGAGGCCTGGCGTACCGCAAAACGGAGGAAACAGACCTCCTACATTCGGAACGGAGTCCTGTTGATCGGGAGGGGTGTGGCGTACCGCAAAATGGAGGAAACGGACCTCTTACAGTCGAAACGGGGGTCTTGTTGATAGGGAGGGGTGTGGCGTACCGCAAAACGGATGAAACGACCTCCTACGGTCGAAACGGGGGTCTTGTTCATCGGGAGGGGTGTGGCGTACCGCAAAACGGGACTCCACGGGATACTATTCATCTCCACCGTTGACCTCCTCCAGCCTCCACGGGCTACCGTCGACCTCCTCCAGCCTCCACGGGCTCCTGTTCATCCAGCCTCCACCACGCGCTACTCCACCAGCTACTGTTCAACCACCCCTCCACCGTCTACTGTTCATCCAGCCCTCCACACCACGGGGTCCTGTTCAACCACCCCTCCACGGGCACCCCTCCACCGTCTACTGTTCATCTAGCCCTCCACACCACGGGCACCCCTTCACCGACTACTGTTCATCCAGCCCTCCACACCACGGGGTCCTGTTCATCCAGAGGCAATGCCACCGCTCACTATTCATCCAACCCCCCCCCCCCCCCCCCCCCCCCCCGCAACACTCATTATTCATCCAATCGATCGGCTTCAGTTAGCAGCAGTAGCGAAGGAATCCATCGATCGGGTTTAGTTAACAGCCATCGATCGATCGCTCGGGTTCAGTAACGCGTAGCCTGCAGTGTAATCGCTCGGGTTCAGTTAGAGCCCAACGCCTCGCTCGGGTTCAGTTAGAGCCAACACCTCGCACACACACGCGTACGTGTACGAGAGAAACGCGCATCGCTCGGCCCCCGACCTCCCACCGTAACCGGGAACTCCCCGAAATTTTCCTCCCCCTCGCTTCTACCACGGTTTTTTCCGTCATGGACGGCCCAAAGAATGTCATGCAGTTGCGTCTCTGGCCCGCCCAGGACGAAAATCCCATTTTCTGTCATGATTTTTTGTCATAGAAGTAGGAGCCCGCCACATCTATGATGATATCGGGTTTTGTCACAATTATCGTCATAGAAGTGTCATATGTATGACAGAAAAAAATTCGTTCGGCCCAAAATGTCATGGATGTGTCTTTTTTTGTAGTGACTATTGCCTCCACGACTATTTCTACCACTTAGTGATAAAGTAAAGCAATTACATGGCGATTGCATTTCATACAATAAAGCGACAACCATATGGCTCCTACCAGTTGCTGATAACTGTGTTACAAAACATGATCATCTCATACAATAAAATTTAGCATCATGTCTTGACCATATCACATCACAACATGGCCTGAAAAAACAAGTTAGACGTCCTCTACTTTGTTGTTGCAAGTTTTACGTGGCCGCTACGGGCTGAGCAAGAACCGTTCTTACCTACGCATCAAAAACCACAACGCGGTATAGTGATTGCTTTTTGATCTTCAGAAAGAACCCTGTTCATTGAATCCGATTCAACTAAGCTGGAGAAATAGACACCCACTAGCCACCTGTGTGCGAAGGACATCGATAGAACTAGTCTCACGTAAGCGTACGCGTAATGTTGGTCTGGGCCGCTTCATCCAACAATGCCGCTGAATCAAGAATCAACTAGTGACGGCGAGCAATATGTATATACCCACGCCCACAACTCCTTTGTGTTCTACTTGTGCATATGACATTTACGCATAAACCTGGCTCGGATGCCACGGTTGGGGAACGTAGTAATTTCAAAAAAAAATCCTACGCACACGCAAGATCATGGTGATGCATAGCAACGAGAGGGGAGAGTGTCGTCCACGTACCCTCGTAGACCGTAAGTGGAAGCATTATGAGAACGCGGTAGATGTAGTCGTACGTCTTCATGATCCGACCGATCCAAGTACCGAACGTACGGCACCCTCGAGTTCAGCACACGTTCAACTCGGTGACGTCCCACGAACTCCAATCCAACAGAGCTTCAAGGGAGAGTTCCGTCAGCACGACGGAGTGATGACGGTGATGATGATGCTACCAACGCAGGGCTTCGCCTAAGCACCGCTACGATATGACCGAGGTGGATTATGGTGGAGGGGGCACCGCACACGGCTAAAAGATCAAATGATCAACTTGTGTGTCTTGGGGTGCCCCCTGCCCCCATATATAAAGGAACAAGGGGGAGGCCGGCCGGCCCTAGCAGGGCGAGCCAGGAGGAGTCCTACTCCCACCGGGAGTAGGATTCCCCCCTTCCCTAGTTGGACTAGGAGAGAAGGAAGGGGGAGAGAGGGAGGAAGGAAAGGGGGCGCCCCCCCCCCTAGTCCAATTCAGACCAGAGGGAGAGGGGAACGCAGCCTGCCCTCGTCCCCTCTCTCTCTCTCCACTATGGCCCAATAAGGCCCATACATTTACCGGGGGGTTCTGGTAACCTCCCGGTACTCCGGTAAAATCCCGATTTCACCCGGAACTATTCCGATGTCCAAATATAGGCTTCCAATATATCGATATTTATGTCTCGACTATTTCGAGACTCCTCGTCCTGTCTGTGATCATATTCGGGACTTCGAACTACCTCGGTACATCAAAACACATAAACACATAATACCAATCGTCAGCGAACTTTAAGCGCGCTGTCACACCCTAGCTAGTTCAAGCATTAGAGTGTTGCATCATGTTTAAATTCCCAGAAAACTGAAATGGGGATGACAGAACCCCCAGCACCCCCCTGGAACAACTAGGGTTTACTAAAAACTTTTTCAATGAACCTGAAATGCCCTTCTAAAAAGCCCACCCTTTTTGTTTTGGGTTAAAACCTTTGACAAAAATGGTGCACATTTTTCTAGGACATCTTAAAGTCATTGGATTAATTCTTATAGTATTTGCATTTGGGCATTTAAATGCTATAAAATATTTTAAATGCTCAAATAATCATAAACTAAAATGTTTGCTGTTGGATATATTCTAAGCAGTAGCCATGATTAATTTTATGATTTTTGGAAATGCCCTGGCATTTTTAATAAAGCCCTGAAGTTACAGAAATAATAGAATAAATAAAAAACAGAAAAAGAGAGAGAAAGGAACTTACCTGGCGCAGCCCACACAGCCCACCAGTCGGCCCACCTAGCTGGCCCGGCCCAGCAGCCGCTCCACGCAGCTGCTTCACCTAGCCAGCGAGGCGAGCAGGTGCTCGACGGCGAGCACAGGAGCTCGCCACGCCACCTCCCTGCTTCCCTGCTTCACCTGGCCACCGCCTCGACGCCGCGAACGCCTCCACGTCACGCACCGAAACCCCTGGACACGCCCATTCCCCCCTGCCTCTCTCCCTCGCTCCCTTGACGCCATGGCCGACGCAGCCGCGCCCGCGCCGTCGTGAAACCCGCAGCCACCGCTGTCCACTCGTTGCCTCGCCGTGCCAAAAAGTTCCGCCGTCGTCTACTGCTTCGCCCTGACCCATCCCCGAGCGCTCGCTCGCCCCGGAGACGCTGCACCAAGCTCATCTTCAACCTCGGTCGCCGGAGATCCCCCTCGCCGCCCCGCTGGCTCCAGCTCTTCCCCGACCTCACCGTCAGCTCCATCGCAACCGCCGTGAGCCCAGCTACCTCCCCACCCTCTCTGTTCCCTCTCTCGAGCCCCGTAGCGACTGCACGTAGCTCACCCGCACGCGTCGCCGCGGAGCTCGTCGCCGACGAGGCTCCGGCCACCCAGTGGCCGTGCCACCCTGTCCACTAGCCCTACCGCACCCCCAGGAGCTCAACGCACTAACCCACGCGCCCTGTGGATGGGTATGTAGGTTATGTGTTGGCGGCCGTGCGTAGCGCTGACCCTAGGGGTGGGCTATGATGCGGTAGATACACTGTGGCTGGGTATGCCGGGCGCCCGTTTGGCGTCTCGGGACCCTGTACACATCGTTTGGGGTCGTTGAGGACACCCCAGCCGGATTTCCTTGCGGATGGAACCTGAATAGGCGATAAACCTGGACTAGAGACTTGTGCGGTTAGTCAGGTCGTGGTCTACACCCACGTCGGTTTTCGCTTGAAGTCTGCCGAGCACATGTCGTGTGCAGACGCTAAGTGGTGGAAACATGTGTGATGAAGTACACCCCTGCAGGGTATAAAACTATTCGAATAGCCGTGTCCGCGGTAAAGGACTACTTGGTTGCCTATACAGTTCATAGACAAGTTAATGGTTACTACTAAAAGATTCAAGATTAGTGTGAGTACCGAGGATGGCCCTCTCGTAGGATGACGAGGGAGGATCCCCGGTGGAGTATTGTGTTGGTGATTAGTGGACTCGTGTGCGAAAACTATTTTACTAGTGGAGTCTCGTAGGATAGCTTAGCCAAGAGTCAAAGCTGGCTTGCTGCAATAACTCCACCACCTTCTTGAGAATGAGCATGTATAGTAGGTTCTGATGTAAGACTTGCTGAGTACCTTTGTACTCATGTTTGCTTAATTACTGTTTTCAGACGACAACACCGCCCCCTCTGATGGGTTCTACGTAGACCTTGATGTCGACGAGTGACTAGCCACCCAGGTGGTGATCCTGGCCATGGAGGGCCCTATGTAGATAGACAGGCTTCGAGAAGCCTTCTTTCTTTCTAGTGTCTGTACTCAGACTAGTTGCTTCCGCATGTGCTCGTATGCTTGTATGACTTGAGTGTCGGGTCATGTGACCCCTACCTATATGAACATGTTGTGTATGGCTCTCTGGAGCCTTTAAACAAAGTACTTGAGTTGTAGAGTTTTGTTGTGATGCCATGTTGTATGTACTCATATGGGGCATATTGTGTGTATGATTGAAATGCTCGGTATGAGTGGGATCCGACAATCTAGTTGTTTATCCTTGGCAGCCTCTCATATGGGGAAATGTAGTCTAGTGCTTCCTGAGCGATAGTAGTCCGCTACAGCCCGGTTCACCGGAGTCCTGCTAGCCCAGCACTACTGCTTTGGACACTTGACTGGTCGGCATGTGTTTCACTTCGTTCCTATGTCTGTCCCTTCGGGGAAATGTCACGCGGTGACATCCGGAGTCCTGCCTAGCCTGCTACAGCCCGGGTTCCCCAGAGTCCTGTTAGCCCAGTTCTACAGCCCGGATTCACTCGCTGATGACCGACATGTTCGATGTGATTCATGTATGTCTGTCTCCATAGGTCTGTGCCGCTTTGGGTTCACAACTAGCCATGTCGGCCCGGGTTCTCTGTCATATGGATGCTAGCGACACTATCATATACGTGAGCCAAAAGGCGCAAACGGTCCCGGGCCATGGTAAGGCGACACCCGTGGGATACCGTGCGTGAGGCCGCAATGTGATATGAGGTGTTACTGGCTAGATCGATGTGACTTGGAATCGGGGTCCTGACAGCATTGGCATCAGAGCCGGACTGCCTGTAGGTTCGTTGAGCCAAACTGGTCGATGTCGAGTCTAGAAATGCTTTAGTTATATGTAGGGGAATTGATTGTGGGAGGGAACGTAAGGATCTTTTGTTGGGGAACGTAGTAATTTCAAAAATTTCCTACGCACACGCAAGATCATGGTGATGCATAGCAACGAGAGGGGAGAGTGTGATCTACGTACCCTTGTAGACCGACAGCAGAAGCGTTAGCACAACGCGGTTGATGTAGTCGTACGTCTCCACGGCCCGACCGATCAAGCACCGAAACTATGACACCTCCGAGTTTTAGCACACGTTCAGCTCGATGACGATCCCCGGACTCCGATCCAGCAAAGTGTCGGGGAAGAGTTCCGTCAGCACGACGGCATGGTGACGATCTTGATGTACTACCGTCGCAGGGCTTCGCCTAAGCACCGCTACAATATTATCGAGGATTATGGTGGAAGGGGGCACCATACACGGCTAAGAATATGATCGCGTGGATCAACTTGTGTCTATGGGGTGCCCCCTACCTCCGTATATAAAGGATCAAGGGGGGGTGCGGCCGGCCAGGAGGAGTCCTACTCCCACCGGGAGTAGGATTCCCCCCTTTCCTAGTTGGAATAGGATTCGGGAAGGTCGAAAGAGGAGAGAGAGAAGGAAGGGGGGGCGCCGCCCCCCTCTCCTTGTCCTATTCGGACTAGGGGGGAGGGGCGCGCGGCCCAGCCCTGGCCACCTCTCCTCTCTTCCACTAAGGCCCACTAAGGCCCATATACCTCCCGGGGGGTTCCGGTAACCTCTCGGTACTCCGGTAAAATCCCGATTTCAGCCGGAACACTTCCGACATCCAAATATAGGCTTCTAATATATCAATATTTATGTCTCGACCATTTCGAGACTCCTTGTCATGTCCGTGATCACATCCGAGACTCCGAACAAACTTCGGTACATCAAAATGCATAAACTCAAAATATAACTGTCATCAAAACCTTAAGCGTGCGGACCCTACGGGTTCGAGAACAATGTAGACATGACCGAGACACGTCTCCGGTCAATAACCAATAGCGGAACCTGGATGCTCATATTGGCTCCCACATATTCTACAAAGATCTTTATCGGTCAGACCGCATAACAACATACGTTGTTCCCTTTGTCATCGGTATGTTACTTGCCCGAGATTCGATCGTCGGTATCTCAATACCTAGTTCAATCTCGTTACCGGCAAGTCTCTTTACTCGTTTCGTAATACATCATCTCGCAACTAACTCATTAGTTGCAATGCTTGCAAGGCTTATGTGATGTGCATTACCGAGAGGGCCCAGAGATACCTCTCCGACATTCGGAGTGACAAATCCTAATCTCGAAATACACCAACCCAACATGTACCTTTGGAGACACCTGTAGAGCACCTTTATAATCACCCATTTACGTTGTGACGTTTGGTAGCACACAAAGTGTTCCTCCAGCAAACGGGAGTTGCATCATCTCATAGTCATAGGAACATGTATAAGTCATGTAGAAAGCAATAGCAACATACTAAACGATCGGGTGCTAAGCTAATGGAATGGGTCATGTCAATCAGATCATTCACCTAATGATGTGATCCCGTTAATCAAATAACAACTCTTTGTCCATGGTTAGGAAACATAACCATCTTTGATTAACGAGCTAGTCAAGTAGAGGCATACTAGTGACACTCTGTTTGTCTATGTATTCACACATGTATTATGTTTCCGGTTAATACAATTCTAGCATGAATAATAAACATTTATCATGATATAAGGAAATAAATAATAACTTTATTATTGCCTCTAGGGCATATTTCCTTCAGTCTCCCACTTGCACTAGAGTCAATAATCTAGATTACACAGTAATGATTCTAACACCCATGGAGCCTTGGTGCTGATCATGTTTTGCACGTGGAAGAGGCTTAGTCAACGGGTCTGCAACACTCAGATCCGTATGTATCTTGCAAATCTCTATGTCTCCCACCTGGACTAGATCCCGGATGGAATTGAAGCATCTCTTGATGTGCTTGGTTCTCTTGTGAAATCTGGATTCCTTTGCCAAGGCAATTGCACCAGTATTGTCACAAAAGATTTTCATTGGACCCGATGCACTAGGTATGACACCTAGATCGGATATGAACTCCTTCATCTAGACTCCTTCATTTGCTGCTTCCGAAGCAGCTATGTATTCCGCTTCACACGTAGATCCCGCCACGACGCTTTGTTTAGAACTGCACCAACTGACAGCTCCACCGTTTAATGTAAACACGTATCTGGTTTGCGATTTAGAATCGTCCGGATCAGTGTCAAAGCTTGCATCAACGTAACCATTTACGATGAGCTATTTGTCACCTCCATAAACGATAAACATATCCTTAGTCCTTTTCAGGTATTTCAGGATGTTCTTGACCGCTGTCCAGTGATCCACACCTGGATCACTTTGGTACCTCCCTGCTAGACTTATAGCAAGGCACACATCAGGTCTGGTACACAGCATTGCATACATGATAGAGCCTATGGTTGAAGCATAGGGAACATCTTTCATTTTCTCTCTATCTTCTGCAGTGGTCGGGCATTGAGTCTTACTCAACTTCACACCTTGTAACACAGGCAAGAACCCTTTCTTTGCTTGATCCATTTTGAACTTCTTCAAAACTTTGTCAAGGTATGTGCTTTGTGAAAGTCCAATTAATCGTCTTGATCTATCTCTATAGATCTTAATGCCTAATATGTAAGCAGCTTCACCGAGGTCTTTCATTGAAAAACTCTTATTCAAGTATCCCTTTATGCTATCTAGAAATTCTATATCATTTCCAATTAGTAATATGTCATCCACATATAATATCAGAAATGCTACACAGCTCCCACTCACTTTCTTGTAAATACAGGCTTCTCCAAAAGTCTGTATAAAACCAAATGCTTTGATCACACTATCAAAGCGTTTATTCCAACTCCGAGAGGCTTGCACCAGTCCATAAATGGATCGCTAGAGCTTGCACACTTTGTTAGCTCCCTTTGGATCGACAAAACCTTCTGGTTGCATCATATACAACTCTTCTTCCAGAAATCCATTCAGGAATGCAGTTTTGACATCCATCTGCCAAATTTCATAATCATAAAATGCGGCAATTGCTAACATGATTCGGACAGACTTAAGCATCGCTACGGGTGAGAAGGTCTCATCGTAGTCAATCCCTTGAACTTGCCGAAAACCTTTTGCGACAAGTCGAGCTTTGTAGACAGTAACATTACCGTCAGTGTCAGTCTTCTTCTTGAAGATCCATTTATTCTCAATTGCTTGCCGGTCATTGGGCAAGTCAACCAAAGTCCATACTTTGTTCTCATACATGGATCCCATCTCAGATTTCATGGCTTCAAGCCATTTTGCGGAATCTGGGCTCACCATCGCTTCTTCATAGTTCGTAGGTTCATCATGATCTAGTAGCATGACTTCCAGAACAGGATTGCCGTACCACTCTGGCGCGGATCTCACTCTAGTTGATCTACGAGGTTCAGTAGTATCTTGTTCTGAAGTTTCATGATCATCATCATTAGCTTCCTCACTAACTGGTGTAGGTGTCACAGAAACAGGTTTTTGTGATGTACTACTTTCCAATAAGGGAGGTACAGTTACCTCGTCAAGTTCTACTTTCCTCCCACTCACTTCTTTCGAGAGAAACTCCTTCTCCAAAAAAATTCCGAATTTAGCAACAAAAGTCTTGCCTTCGGATCTGTGATAGAAGGTGTATCCAATAGTTTCCTTTGGATATCCTATGAAGACACATTTCTCCGATTTGGGTTCGAGCTTATCAGGTTGAAGCTTTTTCACATAAGCATCGCAGCCCCAAACTTTCAGAAACGACAACTTTGGTTTCTTGCCAAACCACAGTTCATAAGGCGTCGTCTCAACGGATTTTGATGGTGCCCTATTTAACGTGAATGCGGCCGTCTCTAGAGCAGTATCCCCAAAACGATAGCGGTAAATCAGTAAGAGACATCATAGATCGCACCATATCTAGTAAAGTACGATTACGACGTTCGGACACACCATTACGCTGTGGTGTTCCGGGTGGCGTGAGTTGCGAAACTATTCCATATTGTTTCAAATGTACACCAAACTCGTAACTCAAATATTCTCCTCCCGATCAGATCGTAGGAATTTTATTTTCTTGTTACGATGATTTTCAACTTCACTCTGAAATTCTTTGAACTTTTCAAACGTTTCAGACTTATGTTTCATTAAGTAGATATACCCATATCTGCTTAAGTCATCTGTGAAGGTGAGAAAATAACGATATCCGCCACGAGCCTCAACATTCATCGGACCACATACATCTGTATGTATGATTTCCAACAAATCTGTTGCTCTCTCCATAGTACCGGAGAACGGTGTTTTTGTCATCTTACCCATAAGGCACGGTTCGCAAGTACCAAGTGATTCATAATCAAGTGGTTCCAAAAGTCCATCAGTATGGAGTTTCTTCATGCGCTTTATACGATATGACCTAAACGGCAGTGCCACAAATAAGTTGCACTATCATTATCAACTCTGCATCTTTTGGTTTCAACACTATGAATATGTGTGTCACTACTATCGAGATTTAATAAGAATAGACCACTCTTTAAGGGTGCATGACCATAAAAGATATTACTCATGTAAATAGAACAACCATTATTCTCTGATTTAAATGAATAACCGTCTCGCATCAAACAAGATCCAGATATAATGTTCATGCTTAACGCTGGCACCAAATAACAATTATTTAGGTCTAATATTAATCCCGAAGGTAGATGTAGAGGTAGCGTGCCGACCGCGATCACATCGACTTTGGAACCGTTTCCTATGCGCGTCGTCACCTCGTCCTTTGCCAGTGCCCGCTTATTCCGTAGTCCCTGTTTCGAGTTGCAAATATTAGCAACAGAACCAGTATCAAATACCCAGGTGCTACTGCGAGCTCTAGTAAGGTACACATCAATAACATGTATATCACATATACCTTTGTTCACCTTGCCATCCTTCTTATCCGCCAAATACTTGGGGCAGTTCCGCTTCCAGTGACCAGTCTGCTTGCAGTAGAAGCACTCAGTTTCAGGCTTAGGTCCAGACTTGGGTTTCTTCTCCTGAGCAGCAACTTGCTTGCTGTTCTTCTTGAAGTTCCCCTTCTTCTTCCCTTTGCCCTTTTTCTTGAAACTAGTGGTCTTGTTAACCATCAACACTTGATGCTCCTTCTTGATTTCTACCTCCGCAGCTTTCAGCATTGCGAAGAGCTCGGGAATAGTCTTGTTCATCCCTTGCATATTATAGTTCATCACGAAGCTCTTGTAGCTTGGTGGCAGTGATTGGAGAATTCTGTCAATGACGCAATCATCCGGAAGATTAACTCCCAATTGAATCAAGTGATTATTATACCCAGACATTTTGAGTATATGCTCACTGACAGAACTGTTCTCCTCCATCTTGCAGCTATAGAACTTATTGGAGACTTCATATCTCTCAATCCGGGCATTTGCTTAAAATATTAACTTCAACTCCTGGAACATCTCATATGCTCCATGACGTTCAAAACGTCGTTGAAGTCCCGATTCTAAGTCGTAAAGCATGGCACACTGAACTATCGAGTAGTCATCAGCTTTGCTCTGCCAGACGTTCATAACATCTGGTGTTGCTCCAGCAGCAGGCCTGGCACCCAGCGGTGCGTCCAGGACATAATTCTTCTATGCAGCAATGAGGATAATCCTCAAGTTACGGACCCAGTCCGTGTAATTGCTACCATCATCTTTCAACTTCGCTTTCTCAAGGAACGCATTAAAATTCAACGGAACAACAGCACGAGCCATCTATCTACAATCAAGCATAAACAAGCAAGATACTATCAGGTACTAAGTTTCATGATAAATTTAGGTTCAATTAATTTACTTAAAGAACTCCCACTTAGATAGACATCCCTCTAATCCTCTAAGTTATTACGTGATCCAAATCAACTAAACCATGTCCGATCATCACGTGAGATGGAGTAGTTTCATTGGTGAACATCACTATGTTGATCATATCTACTATATGATTCACGCTCGACCTTTCGGTCTCCGTGTTCCGAGGCCATATCTGTATATGCTTGGCTCGTCAAGTATAACCTGAGTATTCCGCGTGTGCAATTGTTTTGCACCCGTTGTATTTGAACGTAGAGCCTATCACACCCGATCATCACGTGGTGTCTCAGCATGAAGAACTTTCGCAACGGTGCATACTCAGGGAGAACACTTCTTGATAATTAGTGAGAGATCATCTTATAATGCTACTGTCAATCAAAGCAAGTTAAGATGCATAAAAGATAAACATCACATGCAATCAATATAAGTGATATGATATGGCCATCATCATCTTGTGCTCGTGATCTCCATCTTCGAAGCACCATCATGATCACCATCGTCACCGGCGCGACACCTTGATCTCCATCGTAGCATCATTGTCGTCTCGCCAATCTTATGCTTCCACGACTATCGCTACCGCTTAGTGATAAAGTAAAGCATTACAGCGCGATTGCATTGCATACAATAAAGCGACAACCATATGGCTCCTGCCAGTTGCCGATAACTCGGTTACAAAACATGATCATCTCATACAATAAAATTTAGCATCATGTCTTGACCATATCACATCACAACATGCCCTGCAAAAACAAGTTAGACGTCCTCTCATTTGTTGTTGCAAGTTTTACATGGCTGCTATGGGCTTTAAGCAAGAACCAATCTTACCTACGCATCAAAACCACAACGATAGTTTGTCAAGTTGGTGCTGTTTTAACCTTCGCAAGGACCGGGCGTAGCCACACTTGGTTCAACTAAAGTTGGAGAAACTGTCACCCGCAAGCCACCTATGTGCAAAGCACGTCGGGAGAACCGGTCTCGCGTAAGCGTACGCGTAATGTCGGTCCGGGCCGCTTCGTCCAACAATACCGCCGAACCAAAGTATGACTTGCTGGTAAGCAGTATGACTTATATCGCCCACAACTCACTTGTGTTCTACTCGTGCATATAACATCAACATATAAAAACCAGGCTCGGATGCCACTGTTGGGGAACGTAGTAATTTCAAAAATTTCCTATGCACACGCATGATCATGGTGATGCATAGCAACGAGAGGGGAGAGTGTGATCTACGTACCCTTGTAGACCGATAGAGGAAGCATTAGCACAACGCGGTTGATGTAGTCGTACGTCTTCACGGCCCGACCGATCAAGCACCGAAACTACGGCACCTCTGAGTTTTAGCACACGTTCAGCTCGATGACGATCCCCGGACTCCGATCCAGCAAAGTGTCGGGGAAGAGTTCCGTCAGCACAACGGCGTGGTGACGATCTTGATGTACTACCGTCGCAGGGCTTCGCCTAAGCATCGCTACAATATTATCGAGGATTATGGTGGAAGGGGGCACCGTACACGGCTAAGAATATGATCACGTGGATCAACTTGTGTCTATGGGGTGCCCCCTGCCTCCGTATATAAAGGATCAAGGGGGGGGTGCGGCCGGCCAGGAGGAGGGCGCGCCAGGAGGAGTCCTACTCCCACCGGGAGTAGGATTCCCCCCTTTCCTAGTTGGAATAGGATTCGGGAAGGTGGAAAGAGGAGAGAGAGAAGGAAGGGGGGCGCCGCCCCCCTCTCCTTGTCCTATTCGGAATAGGAAGGAGGGGTGCGCGGACCAGCCCTGGCCACCTCTCCTCTCTTCCACTAAGGCCCACTAAGGCCCATATACCTCCCGGGGGGTTCCGGTAACCTCCCGGTACTCCGATAAAATCCCGATTTCACCCGGAACACTTCCGATATCCAAATATAGGCTTCCAATATATCAATCTTTATGTCTCGACCATTTTGAGACTCCTCGTCAGGTCCGTGATCACATCCGGGACTCCGAACAAACTTCGGTACATCAAAATGCATAAACTCAAAATATAGCTGTCATCAAAACCTTAAGCGTGCGGACCCTACGGGTTCGAGAACAATGTAGACATGACTGAGACACGTCTCCGGTCAATAACCAATAGCGGAACCTGGATGCTCATATTGGCTCCCACATATTCTACGAAGATCTTTATCGGTCAGACCGCATAACAACATACGTTGTTCCCTTTGTCATCGGTATGTTACTTGCCCGAGATTCGATCGTCGGTATCTCAATACCTAGTTCAATCTCGTTACCGGCAAGTCTCTTTACTCGTTTTGTAATACATCATCTCGCAACTAACTCATTAGTTGCAATGCTTGCAAGGCTTATGTGATGTGCATTACCGAGAGGGCCCAGAGATACCTCTCCGACATTCGGAGTGACAAATCCTAATCTCGAAATACGCCAAACCAACATGTACCTTTGGAGACACCTGTAGAGCACCTTTATAATCACCCATTTACGTTGTGACGTTTGGTAGCACACAAAGTGTTCCTTCGGCAAACGGGAGTTGCGTAATCTCATAGTCATAGGAACATGTATAAGTCATGAAGAAAGCAATAGCAACATACTAAACGATCGGGTGCTAAGCTAATGGAATGGGTCATGTCAATCAGATCATTCACCTAATGATGTGATCCTGTTAATCAAATAACAACTCTTTGTCCATGGTTAGGAAACATAACCATCTTTGATTAACGAGCTAGTCAAGTAGAGGCATACTAGTGACACTCTGTTTGTCTATGTATTCACACATGTATTATGTTTCCGGTTAATACAATTCTAGCATGAATAATAAACATTTATCATGATATAAGGAAATAAATAATAACTTTATTATTACCTCTAGGGCATATTTCCTTCATCTTTTACTCCTTTACCTTATGCCCTCTGATCTGAGTCATTCTCTTCTCATTCAACGTGGGTTAAGGACTAGGCTCTCTTCTTCTGTCAGGTTAAGGTGTTACTAATCCGTAGTAGCTTATAGGATTGTTGTTACAAGCCTCAGTACAGTTTCTACTACTTTTAGTATGTTGCCAGTTGAATCAGAACCCTGATATGATGTTGTTGAGTGGTATTGCAAACTGTTGTGGATGTCTCAAATCTTTTTCTGAGCATTTATAGCTGTTATGCTGTCAAATTTTCCCTAGAAATTCTAATGTCTTTGCATTGTGGTTGTGCTTTCAGATGGCCACTCATGCTCAAAACCAAGTGGTTCGTCTGACCCGGTGCCTCGATGTGCCCGGTCATACTGCTATGTTAGTCCGGGTAATGATCGAGATGGGTTACCGTTGGTATCCCGAATACACTGTCGAAGAGCAATTCCGAGACTTTAATCAAAGCCAATATTTCTGCACCGTTAGGATATTTCCTTCTTATCCTGGATCTACCGAGCCCCTCCACTGTTCCTATGGACTCAGGGTTACTGTTGAGATGGCTGTGCAGGATGCTGCCTATTCCATGATGACCATCATGCGAGTCCGGACTGGCCTGCTTCGGAACACCGACTTCCGTTATATGCCAGCTTCACTCACGGGAGCGCAAGGGTATCTCCAGGCTATCTATGCTGACTCCACTCAGGAGGACTCACTAACTCGTACCACTGCCGAGATGCTCGAGGATAAAGACCGAGAGAATCGGGCCTTAAGGCTGGAGCTTTTCAACACCCGTGCTGATCATTGGGCCACTTTGACTCGGTTTGCACCTGCGGTGCAAGCTGGATGTATGGATACAAGGGATCTGTATCCTGTGAGATCTGCTCTGCCAGACATGGTGGATTGGCGTGATGTGGGAGGCATCACCCCACCCCGTGGTCCCCGCAGGCCACCGTTTGTTGGTCCAAGACCTCATCCTAGCCCCTTTGGTCCACAAGCTCCTCAGGACCGTCTGTTCCCGGATGATCACGTTGAACTTCCAGGCTATGGAGGTGACTTCTATGAGGACTACTACGGAGCTGCCTTAGTTAGTAGTAGTATCACTAGTATTGTAATAGTTGTATCTCCACTGTCCTGCGTGACTTGTGGAATATGACTTAGTGTGTAATCAATTCCGGAGGTGTAGACAAATAATGTATAGGAGCTTGGAATGCCTCCGATGAGATGTAATGTCTTTCACCGTAGTTGTACTCTAGCCTGGGCTTGTACTAAACTATGTACGGCGTGTATGACCAATGGTATATATATGGCAGTTTCTATATTACCATGTCGTGCAATGAACATCTTAGAATTCCATGTTATCCATTACATTCTGCACTTCCTTGCTAAGTTGTGCCATCCTTATCTAAACCGTTGTCTTGTTTTCTCCTAGGATGGTCAACACCCGCAGCAACCCTGCTGCCCCGGAGCAGGGCGAAGCCAGTGCAGTTAGGGGTGAAAATCTGCCTCACTTGCCTTCTCTGGCCGAAGTGATGCTGGAGGCGGAAAGAAACAAGCGTGAGACTAACTGCTTGTTGGAGCGGATTGAGCAGAACACTGCACGCCATCGGCAAAATGACTTGGTGTCAATCAATGACTTCATCAAGTTGTACCCACCAAAGTTTAACCATTCCGTCGAGCCCCTCGACGCGGATGACTAGCTTCGCAGCATCACCCACAAGCTACATTCTGCCAACGTAGCCGAAGCTGATAAGGTTACTTATGCTGCCTATCACCTCGAAGGCCCTGCTAGCCTTTGGTGGGAAAATTTTGAAGCTATGCGCCCGGTCGGCCAAATCACTACTTGGGCTGAATTCAGTGAGGCTTTCCGTGAGCATCACATTCCGGAAGGTCTCATAGATCGCAAGAGGGAAGAGTTCTGCAATTTCACCCAAGGAAGACTGACTGTGGATGCATATAGTCGTGAATTTGAGAATCTGGCATGATATGCTCCTGAAGAAGTATCTACCGACGCTAAGAAGCAGGCAAGGTTCCGCAAGGGACTTAGCCCGGAGCTTCGCCGCGATCTTCGTCTGCACGAGTGCACCTCCTTTCAGAAGTTGGTCAACAAAGCCATCAGTGCTGAGACAGGACAGTCTGATTATGACGCTTCACGCAAGCACTCTCGTGATTTTGGATCTTCATCCGGCTCTGGATCTCAGAAGCGCCGGGTGTGGATTCCAAGCATGGCACTGCCACCCGGGTTCATTCCGAGGCCATCCTTTGAGGCGCCTCGTCCCAACCAGCAGTTTGCACCGCCCAAGCCCTATGGTGGCCCCGCTGCTAATGCTGCTCCACGCCCCAATGTTGTGACATGTTTCAAGTGTGGAGAGCTGGGTCACTATAGTCGAGAGTGTCCCCAGAACAACAACCCCAATCAGTCTGGAAAGTCCGTTGGCCGTGGTAAGCCAGCGGGAAAGACATTCAACGCCAAGCCGGTCACCACTGCACGTGGCCATGTCAACTATGTTTCAGCCGAGGAGGCTCATGAGGATCCTAACGTCGTCCTTGGTATGCTCCTTGTTAATTGCCATCCGGCATCTGTTCTTTTCGATACTGGAGCATCTCATTCATTCATATCCGAGAACTATGCTCGATTGCATAACACGACATTCTGTGACATGCCCACTACCATGGAAATTCAAACCCCTGGCTCTAGATGGCAAACTTCTAGAGTAAGCCATGGGAACGAAATTCTTGTTGATAGACTTGTCTTCCTTGCATCCTTAATAGCTCTCAAGTCCTCGGACATAAACATCATCTTGGGCATGGACTGGATGTCAGCTCATTATGCTAAGATTGATTGTGCCACTAGAACCGTTCAACTTACTCACCCATCGGGCAAGACAGTCAATGTCTTAACTCAAGTGGCCAAGCGCCAGCTTTACTCCCTAAATGCCAACCCCCTTCCAGACCTTGAGGATGTTACGGTAGTCCGAGACTTTCCGGATGTCTTTCCACAAGAACTGCCAGGTGTTCCACCTGACAGGGATGTCGAGTTTGTGATAGACCTTGTTCCAGGAACCGTTCCAATTTCTAGAAGACACTATAAGATGGCACCCTTAGAACTAGCCGAGCTTAAGAACCAACTCAATGAGTCCTTGAAAAAGGGTTTCATCCGTCCTAGTTCCTCTCCTTGGGCTTTCCCCGTCCTCTTTGTCAAGAAGAAGGATGGAACGGATCGGATGGTTGTAGATTATCGACCTGTCAACTTGGTCACCATCAAGAACAAGTATCCGCTTCCCAGGATCAACGATCTGTATGATCAGCTCGATGGATCCTCAGTCTTTTCCAAGATGGATTTGAGGTTGGGCTACCATCAAATCAAAATCAGAAACGGGGACATTCCCAAAACGGCCTTTGTTACTCGTTAGGGCTAATATGAGTACACCGTTATGTCCTTCGGTCTAACCAATGCCCCAACCACCTTCTCTCGGTTAATGAACTCGGTCTTCATGGAGTATTTGGATAAATTCATCATAGTATACCTCGATGACATACTCATCTACTCCAAGAATGAAGAGGAACATGCCGAACATCTAAGGCTGGTATTGACGAAACTTCGAGAGCATCGCCTTTATGCCAAATTCTCCAAGTGTGAATTTTGGTTGCCAGAAGTGACCTATCTAGGCCATGTAATCTCTAGTACGGGTATTGCTGTCAATCTTGAGCGAGTTCAAGCCGTCCTTGATTGGACTCCACCTGAGACGGTCAAGCAAGTTCGGAGCTTCCTTGGCTTAGCGAGCTATTGCCGCCGCTTCGTCGAGAATTTCTCCAAGGTTGCTAAACCTCTAACTGAACTCCTCAAGAAAGATAAAAAGTTCGAGTGGACCCCACAGTGCGAGTTCAGCTTTCAGGAACTGAAAAGACGCCTGACATCTGCTCCCGTACTGGTACCACCAGATTTCTCCAAGGACTTTATTATCTATTGCGATGCCTCGCGACAAGGACTAGGTTGCATACTCATGCAAGATCGTCAGGTAATTGCCTATGCTTCACGGCAATTACACCCACATGAGGAAAACTATCCCACACATGGTCTAGAGCTTGCAGCTGTAGTCCATGCACTTAAAACTTGGCGACATTACCTCCTCGGTAATCGTTGCGAGATCTTCACCGATCATCAAAGTTTGAAATATATCTTCACCCAACTGGGTTTTAATCTCGGGCAAAGACATTGGGTCGAGTTGATCTCGGATTACGACTTAGGAATAACTTACACCCCGGGCAAAGCCAATGTCATGGCTGATGCACTAAGTCGTAAGTCCTATTGTAACAACCTGATGTTACAACAAAGTCAACCACTTCTCCATGAGGAATTTCGTAAGATTAATCTTCACATTGTTCCTCGAGGATTTCTATCCACCCTGGTGGCGAAGCCTAACCTTACGGATCAAATCATAGCTGCCCAGAAGCGTGATAAGGGTATATCCCGAATTAAGGAAAACATCGCTAGCGGAGTTGCTAAATGTTTTTCCATGGATGAGCGAGGTGTTGTCTTCTTTGAGAACCGCTTGGTGGTTCCCAAGAAACAACATTTACGCCAATTGACTCTTAAGGAAGCTCATGACTCCCCTCTCACCATTCATCCCGGTAGTACCAAGATGTATCAAGACCTACGCCAGAGGTTTTGGTGGACTAGGATGAAGAGAGAAATTGCTCAATACATTGCTAGCTGCGAAGTCTGTCGTCGTATTAAAGCAGAGCATCAACGACCTGCTGGCACCCTTCAACCTTTGGCTATTCCTGAGTGGAAATGGGATAAAATCAGTATGGATTTCATTACTGGGTTTCCCAGGACCAAGAGAGGGAATAATGCTATCTTCGTCGTGATCGACTGTCTTTCCAAAGTAGCCCACTTTCTACCTGTTCGTGAGAGTATCACCGCTAGCCAGCTAGCTGATTTATACATCTCCCAAATAGTATCGCTTCATGGTGTCCCATTGGAAATTAACTCGGACCGTGCGAGTCTCTTCACCTCTCGATTTTGGGAAAGTTTCCAAAATGCTATGGGAACTCATCTCTCTTTTAGCACCGCCTTCCATCCTCAATCAAGTGGTCAAGTAGAGCGAGTCAATCAAATTCTGGAAGATATGCTCCGAGCTTCTGTCATCTCATTCGGAATGGGTTGGGAGAAATGCCTTCCATTCGCGGAGTTTGCCTATAACAATAGTTATCAAGCTAGCTTGGGCAAAGCTCCTTTTGAAGTTCTCTATGGACGAAAATGTCGAACGCCTCTTAACTGGTCAGAAACCGGGGAAAGACAACTCTTTGGCCCGGATATGATTCAGGAAGCAGAAGAGCAGGTTCGCGTTATTCGTGAGAAATTGAAAACAGCCCAATCTCGTCATAAGAGCCAATATGATCGTAAACATAAGCTCATGACTTATGAAATCGGCGAGAAGGCTTACCTTCGGGTTACTCCGTTAAAGGGAACCCATCGTTTCGGTATCAAAGGCAAATTGGCTCCTCGTTACATTGGACCCTTTCGCATTCTTGCCAAACGAGGAGAAGTTGCCTACCAATTGGAACTACCTTCGCATCTTTACAGAGTTCACGATGTCTTCCATGTTTCTCAACTCAGGCGTTGCTTCGCGGATCCTATCCGTGGAGTGGACCACGAAACGCTTGATCTACAAGATAATATTTCATATCGGGAATATCCTGTTCGTATCCTTGATCAAGCCGAGCGTACCACTCGACGCCATAATATCAGGTTTCTCAAGGTTCAATGGTCACACCATTCCGAGAAAGAAGCCACTTGGGAAAGGGAGGATCGTCTTCGACTCGAGTACCCCCTTCTTCCCAACGGATCCTAAATCTCAGGACGAGATTCTTTTGAGTGGGGGTGAGTTGTCACACCCTAGCTAGTTCAAGCATTAGAGTGTTGCATCATGTTTAAATTCCCAGAAAACTGAAATGGGGATGACAGAACCCCCAGCACCCCCCGTGGAACAATTAGGGTTTACTAAAAAAATCAATGAACCTGAAATGCCCTTCTAAAACGCCCACCCTTTGTTTTGGGTTAAAACCTTTGACAAAAATGGTGCACATTTTTCTAGGACATCTTAAGGTCATTGGATTAATTCTTATAGTATTTGCATTTGGGCATTTAAATGCTATAAAATATTTTAAATGCTCAAATAATCATAAACTAAAATGTTTGCTGTTGGATATATTCTAAGCAGTAGCCATGATTAATTTTATGATTTTTGGAAATGCCCTGGCATTTTTAATAAAGCCCTGAAGTTACAGAAATAATAGAATAAATAAAAAACAGAAAAAGAGAGAGAAAGGAACTTACCTGGCGCAGCCCACCCAGCCCACCAGCGGCCCACCTAGCTGGCCCGGCCTAGCAGCCGCTCCACGCAGCTGCTTCGCCTAGCCAGCGAGGCGAGCAGGTGCTCGACGGCGAGCATAGGAGCTCGCCATGCCACCTCCCTGCTTCCCTGCTTCACCTGGCCACCGCCTCGACGCCGCGAACGCCTCCACGTCGTGCACCGAAGCCCCTGGACACGCCCATTCCCCCTGCCTCTCTCCCTCGCTCCCTTGACGCCATGGCCGACGCAGCCGCGCCCGCGCCGTCGTGAAACTGAAACCCGCAGCCACCGCCGTCCACTCGTTGCCTCGTCATGCCAAAAAGTTCCGCCGTCGTCCACTGCTTCGCCCTGACCCATCCCCGAGCGCTCGCTCGCCCCAGAGACGCTGCACCGAGCTCGTCTTCAACCTCGGTCGCCGGAGATCCCCCTCGCCGCCCCGCTCGCTCCAGCTCTTCCCCGACCTCACCGTCAGCTCCGTCGCAACCGCCGTGAGCCCAGCTACCTCCCCACCCTCTCCGTTCCCTCTCTCGAGCCCCGTAGCGACCGCACGTAGCTCACCCGCACGCGCCGCCGCAGAGCTCGTCGCCGACGAGGCTCCGGCCACCCAGTGGCCGCGCCACCCTGTCCACTAGCCCTACCGCACCCCCAGGAGCTCAACGCACTAACCCATGCGCCTCTCCGTGCCCCCTGGCGACGAGTCCGAGCTCACCCGAGCTCCGGTCGCCGCCAAACTCGTCGCCAGCATCACTCCGGTGACCATTTGGTCAGGCGCAGGTGCCTAACGCACTCACCGCACCTCGTAGCGCCTCGCTAGTGCGTCAGTTTCCCCGCTAGCTCGCTACAGCAGCAAAACCACCTACGGCCGAGCTCCGGCCGCTGCCCGGCTCGACGCCGTCGTCGTTTCCGGCCACCCCAGCACCAACCAACGCCACCGTTGGATGCGCCACATCGCCAGCTATCCGTAGCACCCACCTGCGCATCGAACCGTGGCCGAAGCAGCGTTTCCGACGCTCTCCGCCGTCTGGGCCTCGCCGGCGTCATGTTGCCGGTGGGTTTGACCCATTTGACCATGTGGGCCCCGCCCCCTGGTCAAACCTAGATTAGGAGTTAAACTAACACTAATTTAGTTAGGTTAGCCGCTGACATGTGGGCCCCGGGCCCATTGACATTTTAGTTAGGCTTATTTTAAGGTTAATTAACCTTATTAATTAGCTGAGTCAATGACATATGGGTCCCACTGTCAGGTTTGACTCTGACTAGGCGCTGTTGACCGCTGACGTCACACTGACGCCAGGCTGACGCAATAAATCCTTTTCTGGATTTATTCTTTAATAGGACATTCCAGAAAATAGCCAAAACTTCTAAAAATCATAGAAAATCAACCATAGCTCCAAATCAAACAATTTATATATGAAAAATGATCAGAAAAATTCAATCTATCCAAATGTAATGGTTTCATGCATGACAAAACAAGATAACCTTGCTGTTTAAGCAAAATAAGATAATGCACTAATAAGACTATGTTAAATGAACTAACATTTGAATCTTTGATTCAAATGGGTTCATTCCTTTCTGTTTTAGCTTGCATTAGGACAAGACACATTCATTTTGCCATGTCATAGCATGCATCATATTGTTGCATATTGTCATGTGTTGATTATGTTCGGTGTGTCTTTCGTGGTAGGTTCTGCCTCCGAGGATAACCCCAAGTATCCGTCTGAAGGGCAGTACCCTACTACCACTACATCAGGCAAGCAACCCATTGATCATTCCGATACAAACCCATGTTCTCGCTTCTGCTCTTGTTTACTGCATTAAGACAACGCGATTCAAACTGCTGTGTGCTATGGTAGTTGAACCCTTATCCTCTGCATGACCTGTCATTGCCACAGTAACTAGATGAAACCCACTAGCATGTGTAGGAGTTGATTGAGCCATGTATGTGATTCCTACCTTGCTATGCCTGCTATGCTTAGAGTTGTGTCAGGTCTGGTTCATCTGGGTCATGGGCTAGAGTGAAATGATTATGTTGGTAATGTCAGGGATGTGTTGAACATGTTTTGGTAAAGGTATCGATGAGAGGCCATGTAGGAGTACATGGTGGGTTGTTTCATTGAGGCCGTCCATAAGAACTGAGATCTGTATGCGTGATTTAAGATTCAGCTACTACCACGCATTGGGCCCTGAAATATGACCCCGCTCGACTTACTGACCCCTCTCGCCCTCTGTCCAGGAGTTGCAACTAGTTTCTGGTGTTTGTAGGTTATGTGTTGGCGGCCGTGCGTAGCGCTGACCCTAGGGGTGGGCTATGATGCGGTAGATACATTGTGGCCAGGTATGCTGGGCGCCCATTTAGCATCTGGGGACCCTGTACACATCGTTTGGGGCCGTTGAGGACACCCCGGCCGGATTTCCTTGCGGATGGAACCTGAATAGGCGATAAACCTGGACTAGAGACTTGTGCGGTTAGTCAGGTCGTGGTCTACACCCATGTCGGTTTTCGCTTGAAGTCTGCCGAGCACATGTCGTGTGCAGACGCTAAGTGGTGGAAACATGTGTGATGAAGTACACCCCTGCAGGGTATAAAACTATTCGAATAGCCGTGTAACGCCCCAAGACCAGAGCTTCAGATGCCTTCCAGGGTTTCCGGGTTTCGTCGTGTGATTTGTTTGGTCCGTTGCATTTCATCTTTGCATCATGTGCATTGCATCATGTCATCATGCCATTTCTTTTTTTTAAACTCAACTAAATAAAATGCATAGATCTTTGATCTATTTAAATTGAGGGAACTCACATAGTGATTTCTCTATATAACATATCCTCCCAATATATTAGGGAGCTATAATAATTATTCTAACACATTTGCAAAATAATTCCATGTATTTTATACTTCAAGTTTGGTCCCCAAACTTTGTCCATAATTTCTATCACCGCTTTCCCGTTCTCCTCAAAAATTCCAAACATTTTTGGACTCTCCAAAAATGATTTCCTAATTCAAACTCATTTGACTCACATTCAAATGTGTTCGAATGCAATCCTTCCAAACGGTGCCAAATGAATTTTTCTTGCATCAAGCTCCTTTTTCGAGTCTAAGAAAATTGGCACCCTGCACAAATTCTTCACCTATCTCTCTCTACATTTCTTATTTCTCGGTTTATTTGTTAAATCAGGAAATAAAGAAGTTTTTAAGAAGAGGGAGAGAGAGAGCCCAGCCTGGCAACTTGGGCCTCCTACGGCCCATCTGGCCCAAGGTCTCCCGCAGCCCAACCTGCGCTAACCCTAGGCCCCAAGCAACCTCTCCTGATCCCCTCTCCCTCCGCCGCCAGGAGAACCCACGTTCGACCCCTCCTCTCGGCCGTGCCACTATCTCCCCTCGATCCCCATCGCGCTCCTGCCCGATTCCCATCTCCTTCCCTCTCTTCTCTTGTGCACGGGGCCGCAGCTCATAGCGCCCGATCCCCATCCCTCGACCTCACCACTCAGCGGCGACCAAAGCTGGGGCACCACCCACCTCCCTCCGCCGGCAAGCTTCAGCACCGGGACCTCTCCATGCCCTTGCCCGTTCCACCTCGCAGCCGCTTGCCAGGACCCATGGCGCCGCCTGCTGCTCCCTTCATCGACGCCTGCGCATCGCCCCGTGTTTGCCGACGTCTTCAACCTCCCGAGGTCCTCCCGTACCTCTGCCGCGCCGGCCTGTGACGTCGTCGCCGAGCTCCACCAGGACCACGTCGGCGCCCCGCCTCCAAGTCTACCGCCGCCAGCGCCCTGCAGCTCCCGCCGTTCTTCTTCAGCCTCCTCCATGCCAAGTCCAGGGGCTCGTCACCTCCAGCGCCTCTACATGTCCAAGCCCCTGCCCCTGCCTCCACTACGACCC
Source organism: Triticum urartu (assembly GCF_003073215.2). Lineage (NCBI taxonomy): Eukaryota > Viridiplantae > Streptophyta > Magnoliopsida > Poales > Poaceae > Triticum > Triticum urartu. The sequence goes on from NC_053025.1 coordinate 521,626,719, forward strand.
AACCGCTCGCCTCCGTCGCGTCCTTCCTGCACCTCCACACGCCATGCACGAGCGCCGGGAGCACCCTCACACGACGACCAGAACCGCGCCAAGTTGTTGCCTCTTTGCACCTGTGATGTCTTGCGTGGACGCTTTTGAAATCGGATTTGGAACCTCTAGCGCCAAGCTCCACCACCGACGACCATTTTGGAGACGTCAAGACCCGGATTGACAAGTACCCCAACGTCATGTGTACAACGACCGTCGCCGAAGAACCGGGTAGCAAAACATCAAGTACCTATGACCGAAGAACGCCAAGTACCTCTCCGAAAAACGAGAATGTACCACTACGTTCGGAGACATCGGATCCGTCAAGTCCAACAACGAATGGGTACAACTATCGGCGACCCCAAACATCTACGTAACGTGAACCTCTACCGTCGACCCTAGAGCATGCGAGATTGACTACTTCCACTACCGCCGTCGCGAGAACGCCTACTTCCCTCTACGAACGAGAACTGTCCCCTTTGCACGCTACAAAGGTATAACCACCGAGATCGGCGTCCGAGAACGAATGCTTGTGTTGTATGAGACGCACCCTTTGTATGCACCGTGTTCGTTTTGTCACTCGTTTCCATGCCCCTAACCCGTGGGAACCCGGTTACCGGGAGCACCCCACCGTTCATCACATGACACGCTCCCGTCACTTTCTTTTGCACCGACGTCTCAATGAGTTGTCGGAACCGGAATGTTGCCGTGGCACCGTTTCATTATCGTCATCGTGGCACCCCTTTCATTTCCATCACGATGACAAATGTTTCATAATGCTCTTGTCAACTTTTAATAAAAATTTCATAAACTTGTTCATGTCATCCGCATCATGATAACAACAATTAAAATGTTTAAATTGTTGTTGCAATAAATTACTAAGGCATATGGGGATTTACCGGATTCGTTATGTGTTATATCCGGCCCCATTTAAATTGTTTAGATGATGTAGTTTTGTTATGCCTCACTTCTTGCCATGTTTAACAACATTTAATATTGTTGAGTACCTAACCGGGAGTGAACTAAATAATGGAATGTGGTGTTTTGTCAATATGCATCCTGATGCATATTGAGCTCCACTTAACTTGTAGTGTTGTTTGTGCCCGTTGCCATGCCATGCATATTTAAACCGGACATGCATCATACTTGGTTGTGCATCATGCCATGCTTATGTGGTGGTTGTTTACTATGTTGTGTGCTTCTTTCCGGTGTTGTTTCTTCGGGTTGGTTCCGATAACGTCGCGTTTGTGAGGAACCGTTCGACTACGTCCGTTTGTCTTCTTCATGGACTCGTTCTTCTTCCTTGCGGGATCTCAGGCAAGATGACCATACCCTCGAAATCACTTCTATCTTTGCTTGCTAGTTGCTCGCTCTTTTGCTATGCCTATGCTGCGATACCTACCACTTGCTTATCATGCCTCCCATATTGTTGAGCCAAGCCTCTAACCCACCTTGTCCTAGCAAACCGTTGTTTGGCTATGTTACCGCTTTGCTCAGCCCCTCTTATAGCGTTGTTAGTTGCAGGTGAAGATTGGAGCTTGTTCCATGTTGGAACATGGATATTTTGTTGGGATATCACAATATCTCTTATTTAATTAATGCATCTATATACTTGGTAAAGGGTGGAAGGCTCGGCCTTATGCCTGGTGTTTTGTTCCACTCTTGTCGCCCTAATTTCCGTCATATCGGTGTTATGTTCCCGGATTTTGCGTTCCTTACGCGGTTGGGTTATAATGGGAACCCCTTGACAGTTCGCTTTGAATAAAACTCCTCCAGCAAGGCCCAACCTTGGTTTTACCATTCGCCACCTAGCCTTTTTCCCTTGGGAGTCGCGCATCCCGAGGGTCATCTTTATTTTAACCCCCCCGGGCCAGTGCTTGTCTAAGTGTTGGTCCAAACTAGAGCCCCTTGCAGCGCCACCTCGGGGAAACTCGAGGGCTGGTTTTAGTTGTACGGATTGCTTATCCGGTGTTTCCCTGAGAACGAGATATGTGCAGCTCCTATCGGGATGTCGGTGCATCGGGTGATCTTGCTGGACTTGTTTTACCATTGTCGAGGATGTCTTGTAACCGGGATTCCGAGCCTGATCGGGTCTTCTCGCTAGAAGGAATATCCTTCGTTGACCGTGAGAGCTTGTGAGGGGCTAAGTTGGGACACCCCTGCAGGGATTTGAACTTTCGAAAGCCGTGCCCGCGGTTATGGGCAGATGGGAATTTGTTAATATCCGGTTGTAGAAAACCTGAAGTTGACCTTAACTAAAATACATCAACCGTGTGTGTTACCGTGATGGTCTCTTTCCGGCGGAGTCCGGGAAGTGAACACGGTGTTGGAGTTATGCTTGACATAGGTAGTTCTAGGATCACTTCTTGATCATAGTTCTCCATTCGTGCTTTGCCTTCTCTTCTCGCTCTCTTTTGCGAACAGGTTAGCCACCATATATGCTAGTCGCTTGCTGCAGCTCCACATATTACCTTTTACCAGTCCTATAAGCTTAAATAGTCTTGATCGCGAGGGTGTAAGATTGCTGAGTCCCCGTGACTCACAGATACTTCCAAAACCAGCTTGCAGGTGCCGTTGAACCGTGCAGGTGACACAACCAAGCTCAAGGAGGAGCTCTATGAAGATCTTGTCCTTTATGTTGTTTCGTTCTAGTCGATCAGTAGCGGAGCCCAGTTGGGGTCAATCGGGGATCTGTGTAGCATTTGGGGTAGTCTTCTTTTATTTTGGTTCCGTAGTCAGACCTTGATTGTATCTGTATGATGTAATGCTTTATTCATGTAATTGTGTGAAGTGGCGAGTGTAAGCCAACTATGTATCTCTTTCCCTTATGTATTACATGGGTTGTGTGAAGATTACCTCACTTGCGACATTGCTTTCAATGCGGTTATGCCTCTAAGTCGTGCTTCGACACGTGGGAGATATAGCCGCATCGAGGGCGTTACAAGCCGTGTCCGCGGTAATGGACTACTTGGTTGCCTATACAGTTCATAGACAAGTTAATGGTTACTACTAAAAGACTCAAGATAAGTGTGAGTACCGAGGATGGCCCTCTCATAGGATGACGAGGGAGGATCCCTGGTGGAGTATTGTGTTGGTGATTAGTGGACTCGTGTGTGAAAACTGTTTTACTAGTGGAGTCCCGTAGGATAGCTTAGCCAAGAGTCAAAGCTGGCTTGCTGCAATAACTCCACCACCTTCTTGAGAATGAGCATGTATAGTAGGTTCTCATGTAAGACTTGTTGAGTACCTTTGTACTCGTGTTTGCTTAATTACTGTTTTCAGACGACAACACCGCCCCCTCCGATGGGTTCTACGTAGACCGTGATGTTGATGAGTGACTAGCCACCCAGGTGGTGATCCTGGCCATGGAGGGCCCTATGTAGATAGGCAGGCTTCGAGAAGCCTTCTTTCTTTCTAGTGTCTGTACTCAGACTAGTTGCTTCCGCATGTGCTTGTATGCTTGTATGACTTGAGTGTCGGGTCATGTGACCCCTACCTGTATGAACATGTTATGTATGGCTCTCTGGAGCCTTTAAACAAAGTACTTGAGTTGTAGAGTTTTGTTGTGATGCCATGTTGTATGTACTCATATCGGGCATATTGTGTGTATGATTGAAATGCTCGGTATGAGTGGGATCCGACAATCTAGTTGTTTATCCTTGGCAGCCTCTCATATGGGGAAATGTAGTCTAGTACTTCCTGAGCGATAGTAGTCCGCTATAGCCCGGTTCACCGCAGTCCTGCTAGCCCAGCACTACTGCTCTGGACACTTGACTGGCCGGCATGTGTTTCACTTCGTTCCTATGTCTGTCCCTTCGGGGAAATGTCACGCAGTGACATCCGGAGTCCTGCCTAGCCTGCTACAGCCCGGGTTCCCCGGAGTCCTGTTAGCTCAGTGCTACAGCCCAGATTCACTCGCTGATGACCGACATGTTCGATGTGATTCATCTATGCCTGTCTCCATAGGTCTGTGCCGCTTTGGGTTCACGACTAGCCATGTCGGCCCGGGTTCTCTATCATATGGATGCTAGCGACACTATCATATACGTGAGCCAAAAGGCGCAAACGGTCCCGGGCCATGGTAAGGCGACAACCGTGGGATACCGTGCATGAGGCCGCAATGTGATATGAGGTGTTACCGGCTAGATCGATGTGACTTGGAATCGGGGTCCTGACACGCGCGGACCCTGCGGGTTCGAGAACTATGTAGACATGACCAAGACTCGTCTCCGGTCAATAACCAATAGCGGAACCTGGATGCTCATATTGGTTCCTACATATTCTACGAAGATCTTTATCGGTCAAACCGCATAACAAGATACGTTGTTCCCTTTGTCATCGGTATGTTACTTGCCCGAGATTCGATCGTCGGTATCCTCATACCTAGTTCAATCTCGTTACCGGCAAGTGTCTTTACTCGTTCCATAATACATCATCCCACAACTAACTCATTAGTCACAATGCTTGCAAGCCTTATAGTGATGTGCATTACCGAGAGGGCCCAGAGATACCTCTCCGACAACCGGAGTGACAAATCCTAATCTCGATTTATGCCAACTCAACAAGCACCATCGGAGACACCTGTAGAGCACCTTTATAATCACCCAGTTACGTTGTGACGTTTGGTAGCACACAAAGTGTTCCTACGGTACTCGGGAGTTGCATAATCTCATAGTCATAGGAACATGTATAAGTCATGAAGAAAGCAACAGCAACAAACTAAACGATCATCGTGCTAAGCTAACGGATGGGTCAAGTCAATCACATCATTCTCTAATGATGTGATCCCGTTAATCAAATGACAACTCATGTCTATGGTTAGGAAACATAACCATCATTGATTCAACGAGCTAGTCAAGTAGAGGCAAACTAGTGACACTCTGTTTGTCTATGTATTCACACATGTACTAAGTTTCCGGTTAATACAATTCTAGCATGAATAATAAAAATTTATCATGATATAAGGAAATATAAATAACAACTTTATTATTGCCTCTAGGGCATATATCCTTCAATTACTCCACACATCGACCGACTCCTGCCTGCATCTAGAGTATTAAGTTCATAGAGAACAGAGTAACGCATTAAGTAAGATGACATGATGTAGCAGGATAAACTCAAGCAATATGATGAAAACCCCATCTTGTTATCCTCGATGTCAACAATACAATACGTGTCAGTTCCCCTTCTGTAACTGGGATCAAGCACTGCAAGATTGAACTCAAAGCTAAGCACTTCTCCTATTGCAAGAAAAACCAATATAGTTGGCCAAACCAAATCGATAGTTCGAAGAGACTTGCAAAGATATCAAATCATGCATATAAGAATTCAAAGGAGATTCAAATTATATTCATAGATAAGCTGATCATAAATCCACAATTCATTGGATCTCGGAAAACACACCGCAAAAAGGTATTACATGAAATAGATCACCAAGAACATCGAGGAGAACATGGTACTAAGAATCAAAGAGAGAGATGACACCATCTAGCTACTAGCTATGGACCCGTAGGTTTGTGGTAAATTACTCACGCTTCATTGGAGAGGCAATGGTGTTGATGTAGAAGCCCTCCGTCATCGAATCCCCCTCCGGCAGGATGCCGGATAAGGCCCCTAGATGAGATCTCACGGGTACAGAAGGTTGCGACAGTGGAAAAGTGTTTTCGTGGCTCTCCTGGTGGGTTTGGAAATATTTGAGAATATATAGGTGGAAGAAATAGGTCGGTGGAGTCACGAGGGGCCCACAAGGGTGGGGGCACACCCTCTGTCCTTGTGGCCACCTCATGGCTTCCCTGACGTGTACTCCAAGTCATGTGGATGTCTTCTGGTCCAAGAAAAATCATCGCGAAAGTTTCATTCCATTTGATATTCCTTTTCTGCGGAACTCTTAAATAAGGGGGAAAACAGGAACTGGCACTGGGCTCTAGGTTAATAGGTTAGTCCCGAAAATAATATAAAATAGCATAATAATGCATATAAAACAACCAAAACAGATAATATAATAACATGGAACAATCAAAAATTATAGATACATTGGAGACGTATCAGCAACCAATGATTCTCAAAAGAAATAGCTTGGCATTAGGTATAGCGGCTCCAAAAGTGATACAGATACGCACATGATCCGAGGTGACCGATGAGGAAGAGGTAGCTGAAGTGTTCAAGAATGCCAAATTCCAGTCTGCGTTAATAATCACGTGGTCCAGCTTAACCAACGTTGAGTCTCTGCACTTATTAGACCAAGAGAATTGCCGGATAGCAATGTTGACATCAATCAACCCCTGACTACTAATCCAATCATTAAAATCTTCCATCAAAGACCAGTTGATGCGATCATTGTTCTTCTCGAAAGCATAGCGGTACATATTGAAGTCCCCCACCACCATCCAAGCACCAGTAACCCAGGTGGATATTGTTGGGGAATGGAGTATTTCAAAAAATTTACCTACGATCGTGCAAGATCTATCTAGGAGATGCATAGCAACAAGCGGGGAGAGTGTGTCCACGTACCCTCGTAGACCGAAAGCGGAAGCGTTTAGTAACACGGTTGATGTAGTCGAACGTCTTCGTGATCCAACCGATCCAAGCACTGAAAGTACGGCACCTCCGCGATCAGCACACGATCAGCTCGGTGATGTCCCTCAAAGTCTTGATCTAGTTGAGGCCGAGGGAGAGTTCCGTCAACACAATGATGTGGCGACAATGATGACGAAGTTACCGGCGCAGGGCTTCGCCTAAGCACTACGACGATATGATTGAGGTGTGTGACTGTGGAGGGGGGCACCGCACACGGCTAAGAGAAGACTTGGTGTGTCTTTGGGGTGCCCCCTCCCACGTATATAAAGGGGGAGGAGAGGTGGCCGACCTAAGGGGAGCGCACCATGGGGGGAGTCCTACTTGGACTCCCGGTCCAAGTAGGATTCGGCCCCTGAAAGTGCAACTATCCCTAGGTGGTTTTGGTAATTCATAACAACATATAGCTCATTGAGCTAATGCTATTCCAAGATGATTATTTCAGGAAAGCTCAATGATTGGCACGGCATGGATGTGAAAGTGGAACCCTCAAAATGCTAAGGACAAAGGATTAGCTCAAACTCAAAAGCTCAAGACTCTTCATTTTATATTTCAGTGATCCAAGATCACATTGAGTCTTTAGGAAAAGCCAATACTATCAAGGAGGGATAAGGTGTTGCTTAATGAGCCTCTTGCTTCATGTGCTTAGTGATATGCTCCAAAACCCTCAACTACTTTCCCATATCCACTTATGACCTAAACCCTAAGCCAAACTCGGTCCTACCGATTCTTTCTATCCGGCGCCACCGAGTTTCACTTGTCATAAGCCACTGCCAAACCCTAGCAATTCGGTTCTACCGATAGGGATCTCGGTCTCACCGAGATGGGATTGCAAACTCTCTGTTTCCCTTTCGTAACTTTTCGGTCTCACCGAAAGAGCGAATCGGTCCCACCGAGATTGCAATGTAAATTCAGTGTTTCCTTTTTGTAACTTTTCGGTCTCACCGAAAGAGCAAATCAGTCCCACCGAGTTTGCCTGACCAACTCTCTGGTTAGCTAATTACCAAAATCGGTCTCGCCGATTTTGTGTAATCGGTCTCACCGAGATTACGTTATGCCCAAACCCTAACCATATCGGTCCTACCGAGTTGCATGTCAGTCCCACCGAAAATCTCTAACGGTCACTAGGTTTACCTTTTCGGTCCGACCGAGTTTGTTGATTCGGTCCCACCGAGATTGGAAAACTGTGTGTAACGGTTGGATTTTGTGTGGAGGCTATATATACCCCTCCACCTCCTCTTCATTCGTGAAGAGAGCCATCAGAACACATACACAATTCCAACTCATATGTTCTGAGAGAGAACCACCTACTCATGTGTTGAGACCAAGATATTCCATTCCTACCATATGAATCTTGATCTCTAGCCTTCCCCAAGTTGCTTTCCACTCAAATCTTCTTTCCACAAAATCCAAATCCTGTGAGAGAGAGTTGAGTGTTGGGGAGACTATCATTTGAAGCACAAGAGCAAGGAGTTCATTACCTACACACCATTTGTTACTTCTTGGAGAGTGGTGTCTCCTAGATTGGCTAGGTGTCACTTGGGAGCCTCCGACAAGATTGTGGAGTTGAACCAAGGAGTTTGTAAGGGCAAGGAGATCGCCTACTTCGTGAAGATCTACCGCTAGTGAGGCAAGTCCTTCGTGGGCGATGGCCATGGTGGGATAGACAAGGTTGCTACTTCGTGGACCCTTTGTGGGTGGTTGCTTCTTCGTGGACCCTTCGTGGGTGGAGCCCTTCGTGGACTCGCGCAACCGTTACCCTTCGTGGGTGGAGCCCTCCGTGGACTCGCGCAACCGTTACCCTTCGTGGGTTGAAGTCTCCATCAACGTGGATGTAGGATAGCACCACCTATCCGAACCACGGGAAAAACATCCGTGTCTCCAATTGCGTTTGAATTCTCCAAACCCTTCCCTTTACATTCTTGCAAGTTGCATGCTTTACTTTCCGCTGCCAATATACTCTTTGCATGCTTGCTTGAATTGTGTGATGATTGCTTGACTTGTCCTACAATAGCTAAAATCTGCCAAGAACTAAAATTGGGAAAAGGTTAAGTTTTTATTTGGTCAAGTAGTCTAATCACCCCCCTCTAGACATACTTTCGATCCTACAAGTGGTATCAGAGCTTTGGTCTCCATTTGCTTTGATTCCATAGCTTTTGGTGGTCATAGACTTGGTTTCACAACCTAGGAGAGTATGGCGTCTAGCGAGGGAAATTATCACCGTAGAGGTCCTTACTTTGATGGTACTAATTTTGCTAGTTGGAAGCATAAAATGAAAATGCATATTCTTGGACATAACCCCGCCGTTTGGGCTATTGTGTGTGTTGGTTTGCAAGGTGACTTCTTTGATGGGAAAGAACCAAACCGTGAAGCTACCGCGGATGAGTTGAAGATGTTGCAATACAATGCTCAAGCTTGTGATATTCTCTTCAACGGATTGTGCCCCGAAGAATTCAACAAAATCAGCCGTCTTGAGAATGCAAAGGAAATTTGGGACACTTTGATTGATATGCACGAAGGTATCGACTCCGTCAAGGAATCCAAGTTGGATGTGCTTCAAAGTCAACTTGACAAGTTCAAAATGAAGGATGGTGAAGGTGTCGCTGAAATGTACTCTAGGCTTGCTCTCATCACAAATGAGATTGCCGGCTTAGGAAGTGAAGAGATGACCGATAGATTCATAATCAATAAGATTCTAAGAGCCTTGGATGGAAAATATTATACCGTGTGCACATTGATCCAAATGATGCCCAATTACAAAGATCTCAAGCCAACAGAGGTGATTGGAAGAATTGTTGCTCATGAGATGTCACTTAAGGATAAAGAGGAACTTCACAACAAATCAAGTGGTGCCTACAAAGCCTCATGTGAAGCCCCTACATCATCAAGTGAGAAACAAAACTTCAATGAAGAATTGAGCTTAATGGTGAAGAACTTCAACAAGTTCTACAAGAGTAGAAGCAAAGATAGAAGCTTCAAGTCAAGGTCCTACAATGACAAAAGATCTTCTAGTCGAGAGCGAAACTGCTACAGTTGTGGAAGACCCGGACACTATTCCAATGAGTGTACGGCTCCCTACAAGAGAAGAGAAGATTCTCCAAAAAGAAGAAGCAAAGAATCACCACCAAGAGAGAGAAGGAGTAGAGATGATCATTATGAACGAAGATACTCACGGAGAAGCAAGGATTCGGAAAGGAAGGAAAAATCATCAAGGAGCTACACAAAACAAAGACATCAAGCTCATGTTGGTGAATGGGTATCCGGCTCCGACTCCGACAGCCACTCCGAGAGAAGTTATCACTTCGACTCCGAAGATACTCAAGATGAAGGTGTTGCCGGTCTAGCACTTGTGTCAACCAACTCGTACGACATATTTGACTCACCAAATGAAGGAATTGGAAGATGCTTCATGGCCAAAGGTCCTAAGGTAACACACCCCGAGTATGTTGATTTCAATAGTGATGAAGATGACTTGTTAGGTGATAATTTGCTTGTTGACAACTCTAGTGATGAATACTATGATGAAACGTCAATTAATCATGCTAATCAAGATAAAACGAATGACAATGATAAGGAGAAGATTGAGGCTCTAACTAAAGAACTAAACACTCTTAAGTTAGCTCATGAAACTATCTTCGAAGATCATCAAGAACTTTTAAGAGCTCATGAGAAATTACGCTTTGAAAAGCTCAATCTTGAGCAAGAGCATGAGTTCTTAAAAGCAATCAATGATGATCTCCGCAAGAAAAGTTCTTCTTACATTGCCAAGCGTTTACTCTTATCCACTTACATGCCTCAAGTCAAGTCTAGTAACAAGAACAAGAAAGATTCTTCCTCTAGCAGTAACAATGATCATGCTAAATCCAATATTGTTGCTTCTAGTAGTTCTCTTGATTCCATTAATGATTCTTTTAGCCAAGTTACACTTGAGCAAGAAAATAGCTTATTGAAGGGAATTATAGAGAAAGGAGTGTACAAAAGCCTTGCCGGGAGTAAGCAATTTGAGGAAATTGTGCGCAAGCAAGGAATGCACCGGAAGAATCAAGGTGTTGGTTTTGAACGAAAGTTCAGTGCCAATGGAGTTGAGTGGGAAGAAGATCAATAACCCAAGACAAAGTTTGTTACTCAACAAGAGAAGTATGATACTTCTTTCAAGGGGACACAAGCTCAAGATGATCTTCCACCACAAGACTGCAAGCAAAAAGGCAAGGACAAGCTTCAAGAGGAAATTGATGCATTTGAAGAAGCTCCTAAGACCTTAGTCAAGTGGATTCCCAAGACTACTTCAAGTTCCACTTCATCAAGTACGACTACAACTCCAAGGATTCCCATCAAGATGGTGTGGATCCAAAAGAAGAAGAACTAGAGAGTTCTTGAGGGTGACTCCGCCAACATACTTCACTCTTATCATTTTGGCAAGAACAAGTGCAATCAACTTCCACATCTTGCACTAATTCAAGGAGTCACAAACCCTCTTGTTGGTAAGACAAGGGACAAGGTAACCTAAAAGTTTTCATGGACATCATCTTGTGTGTGCATCACTCTATGTCTATGGATATCCTTGTTTGTTCCTTGTGGGACTAACCCAAGTAGGTATTGAAAGTGCAATTCACTCAAATGGATAGCTCCAAGTGATCTACATCAACATTGAGCATCCACATCTTCAACATCTACATGAAGTCATCATCGACAAAACCTGAGGTTAGTTCATCCCTCTAAGGGGGGATATCACATCTAGGGGGAGCTTTACTCTAAGACTTGAGCTAAAGCAACTCTAAAGATGTGAACACAACAATGCTTTATGTAAAAGTGGTAACCCCACTTGAGCTTAAACGATGAGTATGACCTATGATCAAGTGTTCTCACTTGACTCCTAAGTCAATATACTCATATATAGATGACCTTGTCATCGCAAATTGCTTGGTAGATGCTAGAATTGGTTGTGCATGCCTTGTCACATATTTCATTTGCCATCTTATTGTGTGAGCATGCTGGTTGCATATTTTACTCATTCAAGGACATCCACTTGTTGTTTTGATTGTTCGGTTTTACTTCCTTTTGCCAAGTGGATGGACAAGAATGCCTAAGAACCTCCTCTAGCTATCTATGCTTTTCTCGTCTCAAACTCTATTCATGCTACATCACAAAATTTGATCAAGTCAGATTCGAACCACTTTGTGTGAGGAGCGCTCGGAGTCCCCGATTCGTCATAGACTTAAACTTCCAAAACCTCTTTGTGATTCTCAGTCTGACCGATACCCTACTTTCGGTCCTACCGAGATCATTAAGTTGATCTATGTTTTCGATCTCGGTGCAACCGATTTGAACCATTCGGTCACACCGAGTTGCAATAACTGTATATAGTTTTGCATCGCGGTGCCACTGAGTCGTTCCACTCGGTCACACCGACAGGGTCGGGCTATATATAGTCACGGGCAAAAATTTGGAAATTTCTCCGAACCCCTTCGCCCGCGCGATAGCCTGCTCTGCCAACGTGGTCTCCGGATCGTCTCCTCGCCGCCAGCCGCCTCCAGTCGCTGGTCTCCGTCGCCGTCAACAGAAATTCAACCCCGCCGTTGCCGCCGTAGCGAGTCTCCGCCGAACTAGGGTATGGACTCGATCTTTGTGCTATTCCCCAATCCGATTCCTAGCACATTGTGATCATATTGATTCTAGCCACGTTTGATAAACTTCTATCCAGTCAATGAACTCGTAGATTAGGTTTGACTCGAAAATTCTAGGTTTAGGTTTCCGCTGAAACCATCTCAGACCCACCGAGTTGAAAAACTCGGTCCCACCGATTTGGCTTATGCCATTGCACAAGTGAGACTCGGTCTGACCGAGAATTACTTATCGGTGTGACCGATTTTGGAACTTTGTGAAACCCTAGCAGTCTCGGTGCCACCGAACTGTGACTCGGTCCAACCGAGTTCACTAGTTTAGGTTCCAAAACTACTTCGGTATCACCGAGTTTGAAAATCAGTAGATCCGAGATGATTTCAGTGGGAAACTAAAACTAAGTTTTTGAGCCATTCTTTTGCAAAAATCTCTGCATTTTGTGATGCTCATCTATTCTACCTCATCTATAAACTATTCACAGGGTCAGCAGTCAGCTTGTTCATCATGTCAGACCAAAGTGATAGCCAGAACATGTCAGAAGAGCAAGTGCAGATGAGTGAGGGCACTAGTCCCTCAAGTTCCTCAGATGATGGCAGCAGAAGTACTCCTAGCAATCTGCCAAAAGCTGCCACAAGACAAAGGAAGAAGAGAACCTCAGAATCAGAGGATGAGGACTATGTAGCAGAAGAGGAAGCAACTTCAAAGAGAGTAGTGCTTGAGAAGGAACATGGCTCAGCTCAAGGCACAAAGCCAGGGATGGAAGTCAAAAGGCCAGCAGGCAGGCAGCCTATGTCAAAGGCCAGAGCTTCAACTGAGAAACCCACTCCCATAGAGCCAGTTGCTGCTGAGGGAAAGAAGAGGAAGGAAAGGGTCAAGAAGACCGTAGCCAAAGTGCTTGGAAAGTCTTCCATCATGGAAGAAGAGGAAGAAGAAGAGGTTGCTGCACCAGCACCTAAGGCACCCAAGCTGATGGGTGATGCCATAAGATCAGGGTCAACTGCTTCTAAGGCCAAGCCAGCTCCAAAGCCAAAGCCAAAGAGGAATACAAGAAGCATCCCAGCTGCTGAGAAGAACAAGGCCCCAGTGCCTGACATTGCTGAAGAAGAAGAAGGTCAAGTGCTCAGAAAGCTCAAGCCCAAGATCCCAGACCATAGTGATGCTCATCCTGTGGCTGAGGACATGAAGCTCAGGAGAGACTCAGGGCTCAGGAAGTGGAGAGAAGCAGACCCGTATGCTTCAAGGAGGAGGACTGCTGTTGACTACAGGTTCCACACTAAGGAACAGCAGGACTTCTATGAGACAGTCTTATTGGACAAGAAGCCAATTGTATGTGATATGAGATGGGTTGATTGGCAATACATCAAGGACAACGAAGAGTACTACCCTGGAGTGCAGGACAGCTTCAAGGCATGTGGAGTAGAGGACTTTGTTGGGCAGAAGCTCACAAAGTGGAACGAGGAGCTTATCATGCAGTTCTACTCCACAGCACATTTTTATCCAGATGGTAGGATAATTTGGATGTCAGAAGGTACGAGGTACCAGTCTACAGTTGCTGAATGGGCTCAGCTGATCAATGCCCCAGAAGAGCATGAGGATGACTTGGACATTTATGCCAAGAAGAAGATGGACCACAACTCTATCTCCAATATGTACAAGGAAATTCCAAATGAAGCACTTGACACTTTCAAGTTTGGCTCAGTGCACTATCTTCTGTCAAGGCTGCCAACTATCAATTGGATACTGAGGCACACCTTGTTGCCCAAGTCTGGAGATCACAAGATGATCAGAGGCCATGCAATAAATTTGCTTCATATATTTGATGTGCCACAGAAGTTCAAGGTGATGAGCCTCATGGTAGAGACAATCAAGAGGACAGCAGCAGACCAGAAGAGGAGCTGTGGATATGCCCCACAGATTCAGGAGCTCATCAACTCCAAGATGGGCATGGGCATATACTTATTGGACAAGGAACACCTGCCCATCCGTCCAGATTTTGAAGATAATCAAGTTGTTATGACTGAGAATGAACCATCATCAGCACAAGCACGAGCAAAGAAGGAGAAGGCAAGGAAGGAGAAAGCTGCCAAGATGCCAACTCAAGAGGAGGCATCTGAGTATTTCTTGAAAACCAAACAAGAGCAGCTTTGTTACTTGATTGCATCCACCCTGCGGATTGAGAAAGGACTAGCCACCCTAACTCAGAACCAGGCAAGCTTAGAGAGGATCATGGAACAAAAGTTCTATGACTTGGATGTCAAAGTGACAGAGATCCAGACTGCAGTGGAGCAGCTCCAGGATGACATGCAGGAGAGGAGAGGCAAGACTACAACTGATGCCTTTGCCAGAGTGCCACGAGGTCCGAGGTCGTCTGCAGTGCCAGTTGCTGACACCAGAGCCACCACTTCTGCACCAGCCACAGCCTCAGTTCCACCAGCTCCAGCGTCCACTTCAGCCTCAACTCCAATCACGTCTACAGAAGGCTTCGTCCTCGGAGTGCTCCGGACTCCACCACCACCTGAAGATCAAGCCTGAGCGTCGATCTAGCACTATGCATTTTCTAGGAACTTTTTGGTAACTTTTTGCCAAAGGGGGAGAAAAATGTATAGATCATAGGCTTCGAGAGAGAGTGTTGCTTTTTCTCTCTTGCTTTATTTGGTGGTTTTTCGAGCTTTGTTTGCTTTTGAGTGCTTGAGATACTATGTCATTGCTTGTGAGACATTGATGATCATGTGTTTGATCATAAGCTACACTTAATGCTTGCTTAATATTATTATCTTATCTATCTTATGTGATCATTCACTATTCTTGGTGATGAGTGCATGTATTTCATTCTTATCATTTTAAGCGCTCCACCAAGATGTATGTGACATGGAAGAGTAACCCATGACTCTAACTCTTTGTGCATTTGCAGTCCAAAGCAAATTTTAAATATGCACAAATTTAGGGGGAGCTCTTACTTGTCACATACTTCTCAAAGCGACGATATATTTCATGCTTATTATCATTTGTCGAAGCTTTGATCTATATGTTTTCATCAATTACCAAAAAGGGGGAGATTGAAAGTGCAACTATCCCTAGGTGGTTTTGATAATTCATAACAACATATAGCTCATTGAGCTAATGCTATTCCAAGATGATTATTTCAGGAAAGCTCAATGATTGGCACGGCATGGATGTGAAAGTGGAATCCTCAAAATGCTAAGGACAAAGGATTGGCTCAAGCTCAAAAGCTCAAGACTCTTCATTTTATATTTTAGTGATCCAAGATCACATTGAGTCTTTAGGAAAAGCCAATACTATCAAGGAGGGATGAGGTGTTGCTTAATGAGCCTCTTGCTTCATGTGCTTAGTGATATGCTCCAAAACCCTCAACTACTTTCCCATATCCACTTATGACCTAAACCCTAAGCCAAACTCGGTCCTACCGATTCTTTCTATCCGGTGCCACCGAGTTTCACTTGTCATAAGCCACTGCCAAACCCTAGCAATTCGGTTCTACCGATA